>NC_133334.1:151535830-151820830 GCF_042186555.1 Aquarana catesbeiana
AAATGTAAACAGCAATTGCACCATGCATGTGAGGTGTCACCGCGAACATCAGATCGAGGGCAGTAATTTTAGCAGTAGACCTCCTCTGTAAATCTAAAGTGGTAACCTGTAAAGGCTTTTAAAGGCTTTTAAAAATGTATTTAGTTTGTCGCCACTGCACCTTTGTGCACAATTTTAAAGCATATCATGTTTGGTATCCATGTACTCGGCCTAAGATCATCTTTTTTATTTGATCAAACATTTGGGCAATATAGTGTGTTTTAGTGCATTAAAATTTAAAAAAGTGTGTTTTTTCCCAAAAAAATGCGTTTGAAAAATCGCTGCGCAAATACTGTGTGAAAAAAAAAATTAAACACCCACCATTTCAATCTGTAGGGCATTTGCTTTAAAAAAAATATATAATGTTTGGGGGTTCAAAGTAACTTTCTTGCAAAAAAAAAAACAAAAAGTGTCAGAAAGGGCTTTGTCTTCAAGTGGTTAGAAGAGTGGGTGATGTGTGACATAAGCTTCTAAATGTTGTGCATAAAATGCCAGGACAGTTCGACCCCCCCAAATGACCCCATTTTGGAAAGTAGACACCCCAAGCTATTTGCTGAGAGGCATGTAGAGTCCATGGAATATTTTATATTGTGACACAAGTTGCGGGAAAAAGAAAAAATTTTTTTTTTTGCACAAAGTTGTCACTAAATGATATATTGCTCAAACATGCCATGGGAATATGTAAAATTACACCCCAAAATACATTCTGTTGCTTCTCCTGAGTACGGGGATACCACATGTGTGAGACTTTTTGGGAGCCTAGCCGTGTACGGGACCCCGAAAACCAAGCACCGCCTTCAGGCTTTCTAAGGGCATACATTTTTTATTTCACTCTTCACTGCCTATCACAGTTTCGGAGGCCATGGAATGCCCAGGTGGCACAACCCCCCCCCAAATGACCCCATTTTGGAAAGTAGACACCCCAAGCTATTTGCTGAGAGGTATAGTGAGTATTTTGCAGACCTCGCTTTTTGTCACAAAGTTTTGAAAATTGAAAAAAGAAAAAAAAATGTTTTTCTTGACTTTCTTCATTTTCAAAAACAAATGAGAGCTGCAAAATACTCACCATGCCTCTCAGCAAGTAGCTTGGGGTGTCTACTTTCCAAAATGGGGTCATTTGGGGGGGTTTTGTGCTATCTTGGCATTTTATGGCCTTCGAAACTGTGATAGGTAGTGAGGAGTGAATCAAAAATTTACGCCCTTAGAAATCCTGAAGGCGGTGATTGGTTTTCGGGGCCCCGTACGCGGCTAGGCTCCCAGAAAGTCCCACACATGTGGTATCCCTGTACTCAGGAGAAGCAACAGAATGTATTTTGGGGTGTAATTCCACATATGCCCACGGCATGTTTGAGCAATATATCATTTAGTGACAACTTTGTGCAAAAAAAAAATATTGTCACTTTCCCGCAACTTGTGTCAAAATATAAAATATTCCATGGACTCAACAAGCCTCTCAGCAAATAACTTGGGATGTCTACTTTCTAAAATGGGGTCATTTGGGGGGGGTTGTGCCATCTGGGCATTTTATGGCCTTCAAAACTGTGATAGGTAGTAAGGAGTGAAATCAAAACTTTACGCCCTTAGAAATCCTGAAGGTGGTGCTTTGTTTTCGGGGCCCCGTACGCAGCTAGGCTCCCAAAAAGTCCCACACATGTGGTATCCCCGTACTCAGGAGAATCAGAAGAATGTATTTTGGGGTGCAATTCCACATATGCCCATGGCCTGTGTGAGCAATATATCATTTAGTGATAACTTTGTGCAAAAAAAAAAATTTGTCACATTCCCGCAACTTGTGTAAAAATATAAAATATTCCATGGACTCAACATGCCTCTCAGCAAATAGCTTGGGGTGTCTACTTTCCAAAATGGGGTCATTTGGGGGGGGTTTGTGCCATCTTGGCATTTTATGGCCTTCAAAACTGTGATAGGTAGTGAGGAGTGAAATCAAAAATTTACGCCCTTAGAAATCCTGAAGGCGGTGCTTGGTTTTCGGGGCCCCGTAAGCAGCTAGGCTCTCAAAAAGTCCCACGCATGTGGTATCCCCATACTCAGGATAAGCAGATAAATGTATTTTGGGGTGCAATTCCACATATGCCCATGGCCTGTGTGAGCAATATATCATTTAGTGACAACTTTGTGCAAAGAAAAAAAATTGGTCACTTTCCCGCAACTTGTGTCAAAATATAAAATATTCCATGGACTCAACATGCCTCTCAGCAAATAGCTTGGGGTGTCTACTTTCCAAAATGGGGTCATTTGGGGGGGTTTGTGCCATCTTGGCATTTTATGGCCTTCAAAACTGTGATAGGTAGTGAGGAGTGAAATCAAAAATTCACGCCCTTAGAAATCCTGAAGGCGGTGCTTGGTTTTCGGGGCCCCGTACACGGCTAGGCTCCCAAAAAGTCCCACACATGTGGTATCCCCATACTCAGGAGAAGCAGCTAAATGTATTTTGGGGTGCAATTCCACATACGCCCATGGCTTGTGTGAGCAATATATCATTTAGTAACAACTTTTTGTAATTTTTTTTTTTGTCGTTATTCAGTCACTTGGGACAAAAAAATGAATATTCAATGGGCTCAACATGCCTCTCAGCAATTTCCTTGGGGTGTCTACTTTCCAAAATGGGGTCATTTGTGGGGGTTTTGTACTGCCCTGTCATTTTAGTCATAAATTAAAGGCTAACTTTAATTACACCCTGTTCATGGACTGGACTTGGGTCAAAGTAAGAACCCCAACACCAAGCCCCTGCACAGCATGAACTCTAGGATGAGTACATACCCGTAACATGGCTACAAAACGGTTGGCTGGTCAAAATGAACTAACAGAACGCACTGAAAATCAGAAAGGCCTGAGAAGAGTGAGCTGAAAATCAGAAACGAGCGGACAAGAACGCACTGAAAAACATATACGAACTGACAACATGCACTGAAAAACAGATATGAACATACAAGCACCAACTGAAGAGCAGTAATGAATTGAAAAGCACGAGACTGAAAAGCGCGAATCATCTCTCACCAAACTTCTACTAATACGAGATTAGCAGAAGGAGCCCAAAGGGTGGTGCACTTGGTATTGAACTTCCTTTTTATAGTGTCGTCGTACTTGTTGTACGTCACCGCGTTCTTGGTGATCGGAATTTCTGACAACATTTGTGCAACCCTGTGTATGCAAGACAAGTTTGAGACAACAACCGTCGAAAAAAAATCCACGGTTTTGTTGTTGGAATGTCTGATCGTCTGTATGCAGCATATGACTGACTGCTGCCACCGCCAGATCGGTTCCTTGGCTTGCAGATGAGACAAGTAAGCCAAGGAACCACCGGAAAGCATCGGGAGGGGGGCCTTCCACTTCCAAAAGTGATCCAGTGGCTAATCAGCTGCTCAGATCCCTTTTAGCAGAAAGAGCAGAGGGTGGGGAAAATTGTAATACTGGGGTTATGGCATCTAGTTGCAGCCATACCCCTGGTATTAAATTTCAAAGTAATGACATATTTTCCCAGTTAGGCAGTCAGCAAGTGGTAGCCAGCTTCAACTAACATCCTATAAAATAGATGGCTCTATTTAGGCGCCTAATTATGCACATTATTTCATTGAATGTAAAGGGGCTGCGATCACACAGCAAACGCATGAAGATGTTAAGACACTTGAAATGCCTAAAAGCAGATGTAGCCCTATTGCAGGAAACACATTCCTCTGAGGGTGATCCCAACCGTCTCCGTAAATCATGAGTGGAAGAAGCCTATGGCTCCTCTGCCGTTAATCATTAAGCTTGAGTGATCACTTTGTTCCTCAAAATCTTCCTTATCAACTGAAATCCATGGTGTGGATTTGAAGGGATAAAAGCTGACAGTACATGTCTCTATTGCCAAATGTGATCTTGCAATTACTAACATCTATGTTCCCAATTCCCCAGGCACCCCTTTCTTTCAAGATCTTTCTGCTTGGATCATGAGTGCTCCTGAAAATCTTCCTTTAGTGGGAGGCAACTTCAATTTGGTTACAGAACCCTTGGAGGACCGCTCCCCTAGTCCTAGAACTGTGTCTATGGGTAAGTCTGCACCTACTTTACTTTCTCAGATATTCACTTTCCTGTACTTTTCAGATGTCTGGCACCTCTCTAATCCCACAGAGAAGGCATATACCTTTTATTCAGCACCTCATGATTCCTTCTCTCAAATAGATGATTTATTTAGCTTGTCCTCACTGCTTCCCATGCTAGGTAATTTGGATGTGTCCTATCTTGCCATCTCTAATAATAGCCCTATTCTGGTTAACATAGGCGATCTCTCCCCGTGCACCTCTTCGGACGTTTGGAGATTTCTCTCTTACTTGACTAACAATGATGACTTCATGCACATGTTGCATGCAGCTTGGTCTGAATATTTACAAACCAATGGTGCACATCTGTCAGATCCTAATCTCTTTTGGGAGGCTGGAAGGGGCCTTTTTAAGAGGCAAAATCATTTCTTTCACAACACAATTTAAAATGCATTCCTTAGAACAGTATAGGTTAGCCAAACTCTCCATGAGGCTTAAGCCAATTTAGTGAGCTCCTGTACTCTTGAAAATAAACAAACATGGCATTCGACAAAGTTCCTATTTGAAATATGGTTTGAGAAGTAGGCAAATATTAGGTCTTCATATGCTGCAATTCACTTCCACAGACACGGCAATATACTGGTCAGGCTTTGGGCAAGTACAGTATACACTATTAAAGAACAAGCTAAACTACATATACTTCATACTACGGGTATGAAGTATATACTCATTAAACAAAATACTCCAACTTGAAATTGTAAAATTCTTTATTTTTAAATAGAATTCCATAAGGAAAGTCCCATACACAGAACTCCACCACTGTGTACAAAATCAGTGAAAGTTCATATAACTTCTTCCAGTGTATCCAGTGCCCACCACCTCCGGATAAAGTTCCTGCTCACCTCCAGTATCTGACCCCACTACAGAGTCATATTAGCCTCTGATCAAGTCCAGCTATGGATGGCACAGCAATACTCCTCCTGCTCCTGTCATGGAGTAACGCTACTTCCCCTCTTTCCTTAATCCTCGGTTATCGGTATAACATGACATGCAATAAAACTGAAAGACCATAGTGCTCTCTGTTTTCCAACATTTATTTAAAACCAAAGGGGGATTAAAAACACTCACAGGAATATAAAAAAAAACATACATTCAATCAACTCAACACACTGACACAAATGGCTGATGTGTGATGTCACAGGCTTCAGCTCCTCCCACCCATATGTGTTACGCTCTCCTATTGGCTTTCTTCAGTAGGCAATTTCAAGTTGGAGTATTTTGATTAATGAGTGTATAATTTATACCTGATTGCGCTACACTTATATTATGCACTATATTTGCAAGTGGTTAATATTGTGGACACACTCATCAAGTGAGAGCGGCAATCTCAATCTAAGTCATTAGGCATATGATTTATGTGAGTTGTAATTCGCACGTACAAAGTAGTTGGTGATTGCACTGATTATATTTTATTACCAATTTTTTTTCTGATGCTAATACTACCATATATACTACTTTAGATGCTGAAAAGGTTTTGATAACATTAGCTTTAAATGGCTATTCTTGGTCATGGTAGATTTTGCATTCTCTGGTCCCATGCTGAACTTTTTACAGCATATGTACTCATCCCCCACAGCCCACAGAGCTAGGCTCTGCAAAGGCCCCTTTTGCCCTACTCAAATATCGGCCCCACAAACCTCCTCTGGGTTTATCACTACTACTCCATGAGATATTGAATATATTTTGACTGATTACTATAATTGTTTTTATAACGCAGACCCCCTTAAATTTACCTAACGCATCTACTTTTTTGGAAAAAACTCCCCTGCCACATCTCTCCTCAGGCCAACTGGAGGAGTTTAATGCCCCGATTACTCTAGAGGATATGTCCTCCACTATTAAAGAACAAGCTAAACTACATCCTGATAATAATACTGCCATATTCACATTAGACGCAGAAAAGGCTTTTGATAACATTAGCTTTAAATGGCTATTCTTGGTCAAGGGACATTTTAGATTCTCTGGTCCCTTGCTGAACTTATTATAGCAAATGTACTCATCCCCCCAGCCCGCCTGGTTACATCGGGTTTCATTTTGGACCATATTACCTTAGGCAAAGTGACTCATCAGGGTTGTCCCCTATCACCATTGCTGTTCAACATAGCTATAGAACCCTTATCTAGACTACTTCACACCAATACCCAACTAAGCGGTATCAGGATTGGCAACCATACACTTCAAGCTGCTCTTTTTACAGATGACATAGTGCTCTTTTCCTCAAACACTTTATCCAACATGGTCACTATCCAAGAGATTTTTATGGACTTCCAGACGTATTCAGGACTCTGAATAAATTTCAACAAAAGTGAAGTTCTACCTCTTAATCCACTTACCTCTAAACAGTGGGTACATGCCTCCCCCTTCTGTGTGGCTAAGAAGAAAATTACATATTTAGGTATTAAACTTGGGCAGGAGCCATCCTCACTGTATAACCTAAATTATCCTTGTTTGGTTGTTAAGATTGTGCAAGAATTGGAAGTGTAGATGACTCTACCCCTTTCACTCTTTGGGAGGTGCCATCTATTTAAAATGGTATCATTTACCAAACTTTTGTACCTTCTTCAAATTTTACCTCTTCTGCTCAAACACTCTGATGTTATTATTCTAAACAGAGCATTAGTGGCCTTTCTCTTGTGCACTAATAAATTCCATATTGCTCTCAAAAACTATTTCTCCCGAAGAGTGAAGGTGGCATGGGGTTACCGAACATTAGATTGTACAACTTGTATTGTTTATTGGGATTTACTGGATTACTGGCAAATCTAGATACACTAATTATGCTTTAGAGTCTGCCCTGGCATCCCCCTATGGTCTATCTGCAGTGCTTCACTCCAAGCTCACATCCCTACAAAGCTCTCTGTGCCATAATCTACTGATCATAGACACGATAATAGCATGGTGTGTGATCTGGAAGCTCCTGGGCCTATCCCTGAAGATCTTCTGTTACTTAGCTTTGCATGGCAATCCCATGTTTTCTCCTGTTGTAACGCATAAAGCATTTCTCCACTGGAATGCCCAAGGTTTAACTCGGGTGTCCACTCTGTACACTACACAGCCCAGGGTATTCAAATAAGTTGTGGAACTTTCCAAGGCATTCCATTTACCTCATCATTATTTGTTTAATTACTACCAGGTGGTGGAATATGCCAAATCCTGTTACAGCCAGCGGAAAGATTATTTTCAAAGTTCATACATTGACTTGGCAATCCATTATGATGCATACACTACTTTTCTCTAATCTTTACTCCCAGGCGGTCTCACAATTGGCTTAAGCACGCCCAGTGGTTTTGTTTCAGGCATGGTTGAAAGAACTTCCAGATGCCCATGTTGCAGACAAGCTCCTTCAGGGCTATCTTAAAACCCGCAATCTCATTTAGAGTAATGATGAGAAACCCAGTTCAAGTCAATCCACAGAGCATATCTGTTTTTCTTGCATGATAAAACAACCCCAGCTACAGCCAATTGATCTGATGTGGCTGCCACTGTCCTTTGCTGTACCATCACTTCTGGACATGCAACTCTATCTCGCTGTATTGGGATCAGGTGCTCAACTACGTTTATGAAATCACATCCACAGCTCTCTAAAGACCCCTGGTTATGCTTACTCAGCCACGATGAACAGCCTTTCTCTTCATATTCCTCTTCAACCAGAGGGCTGCTGCAATGGTTACACTTGTGGCTTCTTACAGCCCGATGTATTATTTTAAAATCCTGGACCTCCCTGGCTGTCCCCACCATATCAGCCATTAAGAAGGAATTGAAATCCCTTTTATATCACAAAAAATTAGACACCAATATTCAAAACTATGGGGCAGTTAAATCAGTGGAGACAATTTATAGAGAGCATCCTTCCACCCAGGGAGATTGCCCTCCTTATGCAAACTTTCCAATTCAACGAATGGTACTTGAAGGCTGCTTTGACAAACTCATTAGGTAAACTTAAGATCCCTGACGCTGTCCATCCTCCAGATGGATATTTTCCTTCTCAAACATGGCACTATGGTTATGTGTTGGTTAGGGTCTGTCTGCATTGCTTTTGCCCATTTGGGAATAAGGTGACCTACTGATCATTACCCCTGCTATAGGCTTATTTTTTTGTGATTAATAGCCTTATCTTCATCCACGCTCCCAATAGGTAACATTGACCCATGTTGTACCTACATATGGTGGCATTCCCAGAATACAAAGCTTACCCCTTTGATATTGATATCACTATTTTCTTTATGATTTTTTTCTTTTATACTTCTCCTATATGGTGTTTCCTATGGCAAGTACCACCTGATTTAACACCATTTACTGGCCATTTTTGACTATCATATGCCATTGTATATGTTTTGGCTTTTTCATCTGTATGATTTGTATTGTGATAAAAAACTTCAATAAATATTTTAAAAAAAAATGTCTTACTGCTTGTTCTATTTTCAAGCTGTTATAGTTCCCCCGCGCCCCCAGTAGTAGCCTGCTGTGAGAGAGCAACAGTCTCTCTGCAGGAATCCGATTCCCCTTGTGATTCAGAACAACTATTCTTTAATTACCAGGTAACTTAAAGTGTATTTCCACTTTTGCAACCAAATTGGGATAACACCTACTCTGTACTTTATATGTTACATGTTTTCATTCACACAGTATGACTAATGCCCTGTACAGACAGTCGGATTGTGTTGTCGGAAATTTCGATCGTGTGCGGGCTTCATCTGACTTTTTCCGTTAGAATTTCTGACACACAAAGTTTGAGAGCAGGATATAAAATTTTCCGACAGCAAAATCCGATCGTTTAAATTCAGATCGTGTGTACACAAATCCGATGCACAAAGTGCCACTCATGCTCAGAATAAATTAAGAGATGAAAGCTATTGGCTACTGCCCCGTTTATAGCCCCGACGTACGTGTTTTACGTCACTGCGTTCAAAACAATCGGATTTTCCGACAACTTTGTGCGACTGTGTGTATACAAGACAAGTTTGGCCCAAAATCCGTCAGAAAAAATCAGATGGATTTTGTTGTCGGAATGTTCGATCAATGTCCGATCGTGTGTACAGGGCATTAAAGTGGAACTCCACTCAAAAGGTCAAGCTCCGCTTGTTTGCTTCCTCCCCCCTCCGCTGCCATATTTGGTACCTTTTTAGGGGGAGGGGGAGTGGTTACCTATCAAAACCAGGCAAAGTCATCCGGAAGTTCGGCCCCCCTCCTCCTTCCCCCACCGCTGGGCCATTCACAAAGCGCTACGCACTTTGCACATGTGCAAAAAGGCATTTCCATTACAAGAAATGGCGGCGGCATCACCAGAGAGCCGATTGAAAAATCGGCTGGGGTGTAGACACCTCTAGATTTGTGGACAGGTAAGTGTCCTAATATTAAAAGTCAGCAGCTACAGTATTTGTAGATGCTAACTTAATTTTTTTCTGAAGGAGCCTGAAGCCCCTCTTTAACCACTTCACCTCCGAAAGATTTCCTTCCCCTTCATAACCAGGCCATTTTTTGCAATGTGACACTGCATTGCTTTGAATGACAATTGTGCAGTCATGTGACACTTCACCCAAATAAAATGTATGTCCTTTTTTTTCCACAAACAGAGCTTTTTTATGGTGGTATTTGATCACCTCTGCATTTTTTATTTTTTGCGCTATAAACAAAGAACAATTTTGAAACAATATATATACTTTTTACTTTCTGCAACAGTAACAACAGGTATCAGATCAAGCATCGGAGCATTTGCACGAGTACCGATACTCATGCAAATGCTCATTATTGGCTAGTATCGGTGCAACCCTAGTTTCCATTATTTGTTAGGGGGAAATTATGCTCCGTAACTATGGGATATTTGTATTTTTTTATATAATTTTTTTTTACTAGTAATGGCGGCAATCAGCAACCTATAGCAGGACTGTGACATTGCGGCAGACAAATCGGACACTAACTGACACTTTTGACACTTTTCTGGGGACCAGTGACATTAGTACAGTGATCAGTGCACTGTCACTGTACTAATGACACCGTCAGGGAATGGGTTAACATCAGGGACGATCAAAGAGTTAACTGTGTGCCTAGCTAATGTTTCAGTATATTGGGGGAGGTGCTTTTACTAGTGGAAGACAAGGATCAGTGTTTTTACAGTTCCGCTTTACAAAAACACAGGATCAAACCAAGATCGGCCGGTAACCACCTGTTTATATTAGATCAAAACCGGAAGTGAAGAAATACTCATTGCTTCTTGTTTCTTTGACCATAGAGATGATCACGGACATTCTGGTCATCTCATTGGTAAGCCAGCGGAAACCAGCGGCTTCAGTCCGGGGCTCCCAGATGGGATGGGAGAGCCCAGACAGGCGGAAGAAGGTGGCAGGGGGACCCATTTCCAGCGCATGTAAGAGCAATCCACTGGCTTTTTAGCTACTAGGATTGCTTTTATATTGTACAGCATTTCTGGCAGAAAAAGATGATACTGGGTTAATGATCACAGCTGCAGCCATGGCCCGGGTATAACCACTTCAACCAGAGGATGCTTGACCATAAACTACCCTCCCCGTCCGGATTTACTTCAAGCTCACATTACAGTCCTGCCTAAAGAAGGCAAAGATCCCAGCGTACGTGCCAGCTATTGATCTATTGCTTCACTAAATGCTGATGTCACATTATGCTCCAAAATGTTGGCCATCAGACTGTCAACATGCCTCCAATGTATTATCTATTCAGACCAAGTGGGATTTGCTAAAACCAGGGAGCCTACTTCATATAAGAATGGGGGCCAAAATTAGGAATCACATGCTGGCTGTATATTCTTGCCTATTAACTAAAGTATAAGCCAACAAAACTCCCCGGGCTTTGTGTCTAAAATTGCACGCACTATATGTTGTTTAATTTATTTTCTTACAATGGTAACAATAATGTGTTGTGATAAGTCGTATACAAAAGGAACAACAGACCCACCTTTAAAACAGTGACTGCATACAGTATATACTGTATACATACTTGTAATTGTGTGCTTTCATTTTTTTAACACTAGCAACAAAAGTAGCTATATGCAAAAGCAAACTCTGTAAAATGTAGCAGTCAAACTGCCTTTCTGATCTAATGTTATAAATGCTGTAGGATAAGCCCCAGAGTACACAGCAATGAACAGTTACAGTAGTTTACAACATTGCTGTACTGTGCTGACCATGCAGCACTGGTGCTCAATGCTTGATATAATATGCTGTAATTATAATATAAAAAGCCCTGCAGCACAATGCAATGATGGACAGTAAGGCCCCTTTTACATGGGGCAAATTCCATTCCTATCATCAGGGAATCTGTGAGCTGGTCCCCTGCTCATCGGAGCAGAGCTGGTGGATGGCACATCCATGTCCAATCAGTTTCTGCAGAGCTGACAAGGACAGAGCCCACACTGCTTTATAGGTGACTGGCAGTAAACAGACTCTGCTGTCCATTTACACCCAGGCAGCTACCTACAATCTGCTCCACCTAAATCGAAGATTTATTTTTTAGAGGGCCCAATTAGACTCAGTCCATTTATACCAGCCTGTCCATTGGAATGCATGGACCTTATTACCAGGTCTGCCTGAAAAACTGACAGTCAGACCTAATCAGAATGCCCATGTGAAGGGACCTAAAAGGTAGTTCACAGCTTTACTGTGCAGATAGCACCATTGCTGCACATTGCCTGCTCTAATATGTTGCAAATGCAATACATTCTGTGCATGAAGGTAAAAAACCTTCTCTATGCAGCAGCCCCCTCAATACTTACCTGAGCTCCTCCCAATCCAGTGATGTGCACAAGAGCTTTGGTTTTTCAGGGACTATACCTCCGCATAGGCTGAGACAGCAGCGGAGCCAGCCAGTGAGCCAATGAGGAGAGAGAGAGAGAGAGAGAGGGCGGGGCCACCTGCAACTCCATGTCTGAATTGACACACAGAGCCACGGCTCGGGTTCCCCCTTCAGAGGCTGTTTGCTCTGGGGGAACCAGGCAGGAGGGAGGGGCCAGGAGCATCGGTGGGAAACCTGAGAAGAGGACTGGGGTTGCTCTGTGCAAAACCACTGCACAGAGTAGGTAAGTATAAAATGATTGTTATTTTTTTTTTTTTTATTATTATTACTTTAATATCACTTTATGCTAATCTGCTAATAATAACAATAATGTTACAGTATTATTACAGTAAAAGAGCAAAGATAATAGGTCATTGAGAAAGTCTATCCTTTAAGTTCTTTACCTTGGCTGTGACTGAAAGAGAGAGCGTTATTTCCTAAATACTGCACCCAGAGGCGCCTCTCTACTTGTGTTTTGTTGCAGTTGAGGAATTGGTTTCTACCCTATCATGATGGCAGCCCTGCTTGCATTTTTTGGATGCTTTTCTTCCGTCGTCACCATTCCTAAATACACTCTTTCAGCCGATATTGATTTTATGGACTGACCTGACTCTATTTTTATCATTATTTCCCTTTTTTTTTTATTTAGCAGATTTGTATCAGAATGTTTATGATGTCTGACTTGTTTTGCGCGCCTATACTTGTTATAGAGAGAGAAAAACAGCTGGGCTACTGCTTTTATAACACATAAGACTCCATACACACTAAGAAACATCCATGTAGACACCCTTTTACTCTGGTGTTCTCACAATTCCCTTAAAGAGGAATTGCAGTCTGCTCAAGTAAATTGTAATAAAAATATCTTTGCCATTCTGAAGCTTCCCTCCAACCACTTTGCATATTTTATATATACTGTGATTCTGTACTTGCCAAATATGCTGCAGAAATCTCTGTCCAATGAGTCTGGGTGCATCTATTTTAACTGTGGGCAGCTGAAGCTGCTGCCTGTTCACTTCCTGGATTTACACAGACACACAGAGGCACACCTCCAGTTCTGCAGCCCTGCAGCTCTCATTGGCCCTCTTATGACTCATCTCCTCTCCCTTCCTGGCAAACTCTCACGAGAGTGAGAGAGAGAGCTATGCATGATGTCATAAGCCTAGGCTTTTTACCAGACAAGGACCAGGAAGTGGGCTGTATAAGGTATTTACTGGCAGAAAAAAAATGTTTTATTATTCAAAGTTAAAACAACAAGGGCAGAAGATTTAAAGTGTAAGTAAACCCCCGTATCATTTTCACCCAAGGAAGCTGCCATCTTTGCCTCTGTTTAATCTACAACTGCCATGATGCTGCACATGTGAACAGTTATGACACCAGCCATTGGATGGTTTGACAGTTTGGTTGAGAGCACAACAAATGGGAGTGTTACATTTCCGGCACGTTCCAGAAATAAAACTGTTTTATGGATGGGTTTACTTCTGCTTTAATAGATGGAAAGTAGAAAAAATTACTGAAGGTCCGTTTTAAGAGCCCTTCAATCTTCATTCTTCATACGAGCTAAGTGGGTAGAGATCAGTATTTCCAGAGATACTGGAAATATTTTTTATGTACCGACATCCCTAAAGTAGTAAAGCAAAAATATGTGTGAGAAGTGGGATTTTAAAGGTACACCCAATATAAGGAAGAGCACTGACAATTAAAAATTATACCAAATATTTATTGTTACAATTTTACAAAAAATAATAAAATGTGAAAACAGTTTAACATTCATAGTCAAAGGTAAACATCCTCAACCTAATATTGACAAATGAAGGGAAAAGTCTGTAGTCACAAAGAATTCTGATCATAACCACGTCCACTAATTTCAACATGTTTCGCCGGGAAAGCTTCATCAGGAAAATGGACGAGGATTTTCAATTATTCAACAACAATACTCATGATAAAAACAACCTTGGATGTTTAAAGGAGAAAACAAAAAATAAGAGTAAATACATGGAAATGATATATGAAGCATTTATTATTATACAACTTGAGAGCTCGTTAGCTTGTGCAACCATGACTTCACCACAAACCCCCCCCCAAAAAAACCAAAAAAAACCCAAAATAAAACCATGCACCAACCTCCACACCCCCCCCCCCACACACACACACCCGACCCCAACCCAGGCTCCCACCCTCCAAATACTCCCAACCAACACAACCCCTACATCAACTCCATACCTCTGTGGAGAGTTCCGGGGACGTCGCAGGACCCAAAGTGTCGAGTGAGAGAAGAGGGAAGGAGGGGTACCCCCAGAGTTGACTCCCCCCTGAGGTCCAGAAAATTGCCTGATCACCCGTAGGGAGGGATGTGTATTCTTATAGATGAAGACCATCACAGGCAGAAGAAATTATTACAGTATCTGTAACATATATCATAGATAATAAGAATACACGCATATTACAGGTGAGGGTGAGAGAGTGCACAGCAGTAACTAAACAGTGGACCATACTCACCGACACCCTGTGATACAGGAAGATATTTGTATTGGGAGCTCATGAGGACTGATGGCACAATATCAATTGTAAAAAGGCAGCTATGCGAAAATCAGGAGGGGGGACAGGGCTACCCTACAGTTTCTGAAAAAATGTAAGGATGCATGTATCTATATTACAGTTTTGTATAACAAGAAACATATATAAGTGTATACTGCTTCTTTAAATCTTCAAGAGCACCTGCTCACCTTGAAGGGGTTCACACCATTATGTAGAAAGCTACATCACGTTTCTATTGGTGCTACTGGAGAGACACCCAGAGACGATAGACCACAAAAGGTAGTCACTTCCTATATTTCAAATGGAAAAAAAAAAAAAAAAAGGAAGGTAAGAAAGAGATAAGGCACCCAAAATAGTGCTTAGTTCTCAGTTGAATATATCGCAAAGTGCTAGATCTGCTGGCAGTCATTGTGGTTTTACCTGGTGCCGGCGTCCATGTTTAGCATGAGCTCCCAAGCTGCTAACACAAGCATCTAGATGTGTGGGGTTTAAATATCCCTCCCCATGGCGCTGAAATGCTGCGTATGTCATCACGCTGCACCGGCGCCAAGCAGACGCAAAGGGGAGGTCCCAGGTCCCTGAACTGAATACCCAGAACCGGATACAACAACCCGGAAGTGGAAACCACTTCCAGTTGCCAAAAGCAGTGCTGTACCTCCCATTGGAGACAGTGCTGAGCCAAGAGGGTGGAAACACTTGGACAGATGGTATATAATGGCTGTAGAATACGGTTGAACCGGGATGCCATGGGCCAGAAGGAAACCTCAATGTGGGCGTGTGCCGGGTTGGCACCCCCCCAGAAAAGGAAAGCCCAAGGGGGATGTATGCCCAACCTAGTCCACACCCTTGGGTGTCCATACGGGGATCAAATGGCACTGGACTGGGGAGGTAAAAATGAGGGAACAAAGAAGCCCGGGGAGGGGTAAAAAAGAAAAAAGGGGGAAAAAGACCACAAAGTTTAGGTGTGGTCATGATTGCACATCACAAAAATTCATTGACAATAATGCACCCCTAATTTGCATCCACATATAGAAGATTATATCGATATACACTTCATTATAGCTAACTCTATGTGTATGTCTATGTCTAGATGTATTGTTTATAATAAAGGCAATACTAGCCTAGACAGCTAACCGGGAATTGGTCGCGATAAAAATATACGCCTAGCAATCCCATGTTGTTCAAGCATGGTGAGTGTTTCCAAAGTGGGGGAAAGAAAGAGAAAACGGTGGGGGGGGGGGGGAGGAAAGAGGAGGGGAGGGGGAGGGGGGCCTGAAGGGAGGAAAAAGGGGGAAAGGTCAGGGGAAAAGTGGGTAATGACATAAATGACGCGATCCCGTGATCAGTGTGCCCAGGAGAGAAACCACATTCAGGGAATAATCCCTTGGTCTATATAGCCAGATGGATCTCTTCAAAAACGGGGCACGTTCTCCCAAAAGGACATGAGTAGCAAATCTCAGTAAGGGGTGATGTTTATAGAAAAGGCTTATAGCTAATCCCTTCATTGAGGCCAGGGGACCGAGTAGCCTGTAAACAGTAGATCCATCTCGTCTCCAATTGGAGGAGTTTATTATCTATATCACCGCCTCGTTCATGTTCTGGAATATGTTCGAGACTAAAAAAACCAATGACCTTTAAATCAAAATTGTGGTATAACCCCACATGACGGCTGATTGGTGTTTCCATCCAATGTTTGGAGATAAGGGACATATGGTCCCTGATTCTACAAAAAAGTGGGCGCTTTGTTTTTCCCACATAAAAATCGCATCATTTATGTCATTACCCACTTTTCCCCTGACCTTTCCCCCTTTTCCTCCCTTCAGGCCCCCCTTCCCTCCTCTTTCCTCCCCCCCACCTCTTTCTCTTTCTTTCCCCCGCTTTGGAAACACTCACCACGCTTGAACAACATGGGATTGCTAGGCGTATATTTTTATCGCGACCAATTCCCGGTTAGCTGTCTAGGCTAGTATTGCCTTTATTATCAACAATACATCTTTCACAATAGGGAAAATAATACACATAGAGTTAGCTATAATGAAGTGTATATCGATATAATCTTCTATTCTTCTATATGTGGATGCAAATTAGGGGTGCATTATTGTCAATGAATTTTTGTGATGTGCAATCATGACCACACCTAAACTTTGTGGTCTTTTTCACCTTTTTTTTTTTTTACCCCCTCCCCGGGCTTCTTTGTTACCTCGTTTTTACCTCCCCAGTCCAGTGCCATTTGATCCCCGTATGGACGCCCAAGGGTGTGGACTAGGTTGGGCATACATCCCCTTGGGCTTTCCTTTTCTGGGGGGGTGCCAACCCGGCACACGCCCACCTTGAGGTTTCCTTCTGGCCCATGGCATCCTGGTTCAACCGTATTCTACAGCCATTATATACCATCTGTCCAAGTGTTTCCACCCTCTTGGCTCAGCACTGTCTCCAATGGGAGGTACAGCGCTGCTTTTGGCAACCGGAAGTGGTTTCCACTTCCGGGTTGTTGTATCCGGTTCCGGGTATTCATTCCAGGGACCTGGGACCTCCCCTTTGCGTCCGCTTGGCGCCGGTGCAGCGTGATGACATACGCAGCATTTCGGCGCCATGGGGAGGGATATTTAAACCCCACACATCTAGATGCTTGTGTTAGCAGCTTGGGAGCTCATGCTAAACATGGACGCCGGCACCAGGTAAAACCACAATGACTGCCAGCAGATCTAGACTTTGCGATATATTCAACTGAGAACTAAGCACTATTTTGGGTGCCTTATCTCTTTCTTACCTTCCTTTTTTTTTTTCCATTTGAAATATAGGAAGTGACTACCTTTTGTGGTCTATTGTCTCTGGGTGTCTCTCCAGTAGCACCAATAGAAACGTGATGTAGCTTTCTACATAATGGTGTGAACCCCTTCAAGGTGAGCAGGTGCTCTTGAAGATTTAAAGATGCAGTATACACTTATATATGTTTCTTGTTATACAAAACTGTAATATAGATACATGCATCCTTACATTTTTTCAGAAACTGTGGGGTAGCCCTGTCCCCCCTCCTGATTTTCGCATAGCTGCCTTTTTACAATTGATATTGTGCCATCAGTCCTCATGAGCTCCCAATACAAATATCTTCCTGTATCACGGGGTGTCGGTGAGTATTGTCCACTGTTTAGTTACTGCTGTGGACTCTCTCTCCCCTCACCCATAATATGCGTGTATTCTTATTATCTATGATATATGTTACAGATACTGTAATAATTTCTTCTGCCTGTGATGGTCTTCATCTATAAGAATACACATCCCTCCCTATGGGTGATCAGGCAATTTTCTGGACCTCAGGGGGGAGTCAACTCTGGGGGTACCCCTCCTTCCCTCTTCTCTCACTTGACACTTCGGGTCCTGCGACTTCCCCGGAACTCTCCACAGAGGTATGGAGTTGATGTAGGGGTTGTGTTGGTTGGGAGTATTTGGAGGGTGGGAGCCTGGGTTGGAGTCGGGTGGGTGTGTGTGGGGGGGTGTGGAGGTTGGTGCAGGGTTTCCTTTTGTTTCGTTTTTTTTTTGGGGGGGTTGTGGTGAAGTCATGGTTGCACAAGCTAAAGAGCTCTCAAGTTGTATAAATATAAATGCTTCATATATCATTTCCATGTATTTACTCTTATTTTTTGTTTTCTCCTTTAAACATCCAAGGTTGTTTTTATCTTGAGTATTGTTGTTGAATAATTGAAAATCCTCGTCCATTTTCCTGATGAAGCCTTCCCGGCGAAACATGTTGAAATTAGTGGACGTGGTTATGATCAGAATTCTTTGTGACTACAGTCTTTTCCCTTCATTTGTCAATATTAGGTTGAGGATGTTTACCTTTGACTATGAATGTTAAACTGTTTCACATTTTATTTATTTTTTTTTTGTAAAATTGTAACAATAAATATTTGGTATAATTTTTAATTGTCAGTGCTCTTCCTTATATTGGGTGTACCTTTAAAATCCCACTTCTCACACATATTTTTGCTTTACTACTTTAGGGATGTCGGTACATAAAAAATATTTCCAGTATCTCTGGAAATACTGATCTCTACCCACTTAGCTCGTATGAAGAATGAAGATTGAAGGGCTCTTAAAACGGACCTTCAGTAATTTTTTCTACTTTCCATCTATTAAAGCAGAAGTAAACCCATCCACAAAACAGTTTTATTTCTGGAACGTGCCGGAAATGTAACACTCCCATTTGTTGTGCTCTGGTGGGCTGGTGTCATAACTGTTCACATGTGCAGCATCATGGCAGTAGATTAAACAGAGGCAAAGATGGCAGCTTCCTTGGGTGAAAATGATAGGGGGGTTTACTTACACTTTAAATCTTCTGCCCTTGCTGTTTTAACTTTGAATAATAAAACATTTTTTTTCTGCCAGTAAATACCTTCTCACACATATTTTTGCTTTACCTCATTCTTCATAGGCTTTGGCATGCTCACCAACATTCTCTGGCACATCATATTGTGGGCGAACTCTGGTCACCGTTATCTTTTAGTCTGCCCTAGGGATGTACAGCAAGCATATGTTACCATCATTAGCACTGCAGGGTTTCTCGAGAGTGCTGTGATGCAATCCTCGCCCCAGGAACTATGGCTTCGTAAAAAAATGACCCTTAGGTGTCTGCTATGTACTTTGAGGGACTTTTGGGTTTTATCATGTTAAACATGCATTTTTGTTTGTCTTTAAATAATTTTGTCCCTACTCCACTCTGTAGCTAGGGGATGCTCTATAAAGTTAGCCGCAGCTTTCTTATGCTGAGAATCTGGAGCTAGACACATTATGATTTTTTACCTGTCTGATGTTTACTTGTTATAATCTTCACAAGTTTTTTGATTAAAGCTTTCAACGATCTGCAAGATGTAATTTGGATCGAGTCACTGTCTGACAAGCTATTAGACTGCTATCTCACCACAACGGGAACAGTTATAGCGATTACACTTTCACTGCTTAGATTGCAGAAGCAGTACAGGGTTTGTGCGCCATTTTTTCTTTCAGGAGAAAATGTAATTTTCTGGCAATGTAAAACACTTTTTTTCTTTGTAAATGTCAGTGTTTTTTTTTAAACCACTACTCCCAGCCAGATTTTTTTTTATAACTTTTTTTGCATTGATAAATATTCCCCAGGGCAATGTCCACACTGAATGCTATTTTTTGACAACCATTTGCCTATTATCCCAGAAAATGAGCATTTTTGATTTGACAGATTCAGCTCCCTTTGACTTCAATGGAGTTCAAGTTTGGCATCCAAACTCCTTTATACACTAGTTTTCCAAACCCTGCCGAAACAAGCCTAGGGCAGCTTGTCTCATCAATTGTGATTGGCGATGGATCTACACTACTGGAAGATTTGACTGATGTTGGATTTACATCAGGTGACTATGTGTATTTATTTATGTATTTACAGATAGTGTTTTTGGGTTTATTTACTATTTTACTTTTTTGGGTCATGAATAGCTAGGGGTATTATTTAACCCTTCATTCACTGGCAGAGTACCGTCCCATTGTTAAGAGCATGTGGCCTGCTATGGCTCAGGACCCCACATAATTTTGTTTGTATGTTCTGTTTTTTTTCAGAGCCTTATCCAGACATGTAGTGAATATGTGACACTCTCCTGAAACAAACCGGGCTATAGATCTGGCAGAAGAAAAGACAAAAATCAAGAACCCCTCAAAAAAGTGTACAGGCACCATTTTTTTCAAATGATATCCCCCTAAAAAACGAATACCAGATTTGGCAGGACAAGCACCCTAGATTTTCTAAACAGATTTTATATCTTTCCCAACACCATTTTTGACTCTACTTCCTGTCTGCTAGATTCTCCCAACTGACCCAGTGGCATATTGTGCCCTCGAGAGTCCCATGGATTCAATTTGAATCCTGTTCAATATATCCATATTATCTCCCAGGCCTTTTGTGATCTTCCACTGTATCCTATCAAGCATTGGCCACATATAATATATTGGTCTCTCACTTCCTTAACTTTTGGTCCAATTATAAATCTAAATTTGGTTTGGCTTCTCCAGCTTCCCAATTGACATTTTTGGGTGATCCCTCATTTCCCACAGCTTTTCCACTGTATCAACAATTCTCTTTGTGGAAGACTAATGTTTGACCAAATTAGTTGCATTTCAGGAAGGTTTGACATTCATCTTATTTGCAAAACTCCAACATCAGTGGCCATTCCCCATTATGAATATTTACGATACATGAAAATTAAACATTTATATGCATCTTGCTATGCCCTTATCCCTAACTCTCCTAAATTTGTGACATTTATAGCTTTATGGTTGGCACCATAGCTCCTGAGTCCCTTCCTTATAGATGCAAATGGGAAGAGGACTGCTCTTTACAATGTACTCCACAGGATTGGGATACAATGCTAGACAATCTTCGAGCCTGTACACTATCCCTCAATCCCTCAGTATAAGGGAGATGGCAATCAAGCTCCTAACCAGATGGTAAGATATATATATATATATATATACGTATCCATGCTATCTTCCCTAACTCCTCACCTTTATGGTTTAGGGGTTGCCAACCCGAGGTACATTGGACCATATGTTTTTTCTTGCTATGCCCTTATCCCTAACTCTCCTAAATTCCTGACATTTATAGCTTTATGGTTGGCACCATAGCTCCTGAGTCCCTTCCTTATAGATGCAAATGGGAAGAGGACTGCACTTTACAATGTACTCCACAGGATTGGGATACAATGCTAGACAATCTTCGAGCCTGTACACTATCTCTCAATATAAGGGAGATGGCAATCAAGCTCCTAACCAGATGGTAATATATATATATATATATATATATATATATATATATATATATATATATATATATATATATATATACGTATCTATGCTATCTTCCCTAACTCCTCACCTTTATGGTTTAGGTACATTGAACCATATGTTTTGATCTTGTCAATTACTTTAGCCTGTGTACTAATGTAGAGGGGGTGGTTTGTCCTGGGGGGTCTATACTAATGTAGGGGGGGGTGATTTGTCCTGGGGGTCTAAACTAATGTAGGGGGTGATTTGTCCTGGGGGACTGTACTAATGAAGGGGGTGGTTTGTCCTGGGGGGTCTATACTAATGTAGGGGGGGTAATTTGTCCTGGGTGGTCTGTACTAATGTAGGGGGGTGGTTTGTCCTGGGGGGTCTATACTAATGTAGGGGGGTGATTTGTCCTGGGGGTCTAAACTAATGTAGGAGGGTTGTTTGTCCTGGGGGGTCTGTACTAATGTAGGGGGCGTGTTTTGTCCTGGGGTCTATACTAATGTAGGGGGGTGATTTGTCCTGGGGGTCTGTACTAATGTAGGGGGGTGGTTTGTCCTGGGGGGTCTATACTAATGTAGGGGGGTGGTTTGTCCTGGGGGGTCTAAACTAATGTAGGGGGTGATTTGTCCTGGGGGTCTGTACTAATGTAGAGGGGGTGGTTTGTCCTGGGGTCTATACTAATGTAGGGGGGGTGATTTGTCCTGGGGGTCTAAACTAATGTAGGGGGATGATTTGTCCTGGGGGGGTCTGTACTAATGTAGGGGTTTTTTGTCCTGGGGGTCTATACTAATGTAGGGGGGGTAATTTGTCCTGGGAGGTCTGTACTAATGTAGGGGGGTGGTTTGTCCTGGGGGGTCTGTACTAATGGAGGGGGGTGGTTTGTCCTGGGGGTCTGTACTAAGGGAGGGGGGTTTGTCCTGGAGGTCTGTACTAATGTATGGGGGGTGGTTTGTCTGGGGGGTCTGTACTAATGGAAGGGGGCAGGTGGTTTGTCGCGGGGGTCTGTACTAATGGAGGGGGGTGGTTTGTCCTAGGGGGGTCTGTACTAATGGAGGGGGGGTTTGTTCTGGGGGGTCTGTACTAATGTGGGGGGGTGGTTTGTTCTGGGGGTCTGTACTAATGGAGGGAGGTGGTTTGTCCTGAGGGGGGTCTGTACTAATGGAGGGGGGGTGGTTTGTTCTGGGGGGTCTGTACTAATGTGGGGGGGTGGTTTGTTCTGGGGTCTGTACTAATGGAGGGAGGTGGTTTGTCCTGAGGGGGGTCTGTACTAATGTAGGGGGGGTGGTTTGTCCTGGGGGTCTGTACTAATGGAGGGTGGTGGTTTGTCCTGAGGGGGTCTATACTAATGGAGGGGGTGGTTTGTCCTGGGGGAGTCTGTACTAATGGAGAGGGGTGGTTTGTTCTCGGGGGTTCTGTACTAATGGAGGGGGGTAGTTCTGTACTAATGGAGGGGGTGGTTTGTCCTGAGGGGGGTCTGTACTAATGGAGGGGGGTGGCTTGTCCTGAGGGGGGTCTATTCTGATAAAGGGGGGTGTTTTGTCCCGGGGGTCTATACTGAGGGAGGTGTTTATACTTAGTGGGGGGTCTGCACTGAAGGAGGGGGGTCTATACTTAGTGGAGGGGGGTCTGTACTGAGGGGCGACTATAGTTGGTGGAGGGGGTGATACCATGTTTTACTGCACCGGGTGACACCAACCCTAGTGACGCCACTGCAGCCGCGGGCTCTTGTTTGCCCTCTCCCTCTCCTCCTCATGCGCGCTGCTGTACTAGTGAGCGGCACACTATGTTTCTTCCCCCGCCTTCATATCGGCCAGGGAAGAGAAAAAAAGGAGCAAAGAAGAGGATTGTGGGACATGTAGTCCCAAAGACTGACAGCCCCACTGTAACACAGAAACTGCAGCCCACACAGCATGCTCAGCTGACGGGAGAGAGAGAGTCAGGAGCCCGGGAAAGCTTTCAGGAAAGTGCACCCAGGACTCCAGAGGGAGAGGACAGTACTGAGGGAACATCATCAGAGAGAGAACCCCACTGACCTGCGCCACATGAGGGACAGCCACACAGTCTGGCGCCATCCCTGGTGGAGAAAGGAATGGAGTCATTGTCAGAATATAGATCTGGGCTCTACCCAGCGGAGTCACCACAGGCAATTCAGAGTGAGCTGACTCCTGATCAGAAGAACCATTGTTGCTGTATCGCTGGGTCAGGTGAGAGGGCCATTATTTACTAACGTCCATAGGAACTGCAGTCTCTGACCATCTCTTGTAACATGTCTGCAGTCTCTGACCATCTCTTGTAACATGTCTGCAGTCTCTGATCATCTCTTGTAACATGTCTGCAGTCTCTGACCATCTCTTGTATCATGTCTGCAGTCTCTGACCATCTCTTGTATTATGTCTGCAGTCTCTGACCATCTCTTGTTTCATGTCTGTAGTCTCTGACCATCTCTTGTATCATATCTGCAGTCTCTGACTATCTCCTGTAGTATGTCTGCAGTCTCTGACCATCTTCTGTACCATGTCTGCAGTCTCTGACCATCTCCTGTACCATGTCTGCAGTCTCTGACTGTCTCCTGTAGTATGTCTGCAGTCTCTGACCGTCTCCTGTAGTATGTCTGCAGTCTCTGACCGTCTCCTGTAGTATGTCTGCAGTCTCTGACCATCTCCTATATTATATCTCTAGTCTCTGACCATCTCCTGTACTATGTCTGCAGTCTCTGACCATCTCCTGTATTATATCTCCAGTCTCTGACCATCTCCTGTAATATGTCCGAATTCTCTGACCATCTCCTGTAATATGTCTGCATTCTCTGACCATCTCTTGTAACATGTCTGCAGTCTATGACCATCTCTTGTAACATGTCTGCAGTCTCTGACCATCTCTTGTAACATGTCTGCAGTCTCTGACCACCTCCTGTAGTATGTCTGCAGTCTCTGACCATCTCTTGTAACATGTCTGCAGTCTGACCATTTATTGTATCATGTCTGCAGTCTCTGACCATCTCCTGTAATATGTCCGCATTCTCTGACCATCTCTTGTAACATGTCTGCAGTCTATGACCATCTCTTGTAACATGTCTGCAGTCTCTGACCATCTCTTGTATCATGTCTGCAGTCTCTGACCATCTCCTGTAGTATGTCTGCAGTCTCTGACCATCTCCTGTAGTATGTCTGCAGTCTCTGATCATCTCCTGTACTATGTCTGCAGTCTATGACCATCTCCTGTATTATATCTCCAGTCTCTGACCATCTCCTGTAGTATGTCTGCAGTCTCTGATCATCTCTTGTATCATGTCTGCAGTCTCTGACCATCTCTTGTATTATGCCTGCCATCTCTGACCATCTCCTGTAGTATGTCTGCAGTCTCTGACCATCTCCTGTACCATGTCTGCAGTCTCTGACCATCTCCTGTACCATTTCTGCAGTCTCTGACCATCTCCTGTACTATGTCTGCAGTCTCTGACCATCTCTTGTAACATGTCTGCAGTCTCTGACCATCTTCTGTATTATGTCTGCAGTGTGACCATCTCCTGTACTATGATTGCAGTCTCTGACTATCTCTTGTACTATGTCTGGGGGCTCTTTCTAACAGATTCTCTAACAGAAGCCCTCTCTGTGTGCATCAGAGAGACTCCGCTCCAGGTCTCATTAGTGTATGCTCTTCCTGTATTTTCTTTATTGTTAAAAGATCATGGGAGGATCCCAAGATAACGAAGAGTTCTTAGGGGAACATCTCTGTGTTTGAGTCGTTGCCAAAGAAACATTTGTAAAGGAGAGGAGTTGGTAAGATGACCACGCCCACGTGGGGGCGCCAGAAATATTTCTGCACCCAGGCGTCTGTGACCCAAGGATTGGCCCTGTGAACACTAGTTCAGTCTTAAAGCGGTATCAAACCCAAAACCAAAAATGTAATATATTGCAGCTTACCAATCATTAGATGTGGTGGCTGCATTTATTTTCCTTGATCCCTCTTTTTTTCTCTCTATTTTTACCTGATGATCTGGCCAGAAACACACCTCCTGTGTGCCTCCACTCTGGATGAAGAAGCACAGGAGCATACATTTGCATTATCACACAATGTGCACTCATACAGTATAACGTGGTATACAGTAAGTGCTAAGGGGTGTATGCCCATGTGGCACCTCAACATGTATACATGATCATGACACATATGTATTTTTTATTATTTTGCCTTGCAGTGCATTAGAAAAAAGGGGCATGCTTTTGGTTCCCAGGACCCATAGAAATTGTTTGTGCCTGTTTGATGCAACATAATGCATATAAAAGCACCCGGAAAAATTGCATACAAGTGTAAGGGGACCCAAAAGAAAGAGGTCCATCTGCAAAAATAATGTACTGAATAGGTGCCTACCTTGGTATATATGCATTATATACTGCATATAAACTATCTAGCTATACTGAGTTAAATATTTATGGTGAAGTCCCCAGATCCCCATATTCCTACAACAGATGGTTTACTAAAAAAAAAGTTAGAAGATAATGCTATTATAATGTACTAATGCAAGGTTAAGACTTAAGTTAACTACTTTTTCAACTAATGCCAACCTTGAGTATAATGAAATTTAGATGATAAAGAGGAGTTTGCAAATATATGATGGAGGCATGTAGGTAAAAAGCCCCAAGCTGACTTTAATGCAGATCAATGTCTACCCATTTAACAATGTTTTAATGTGAATAGCTTTAATGCTTTCACCCTTTACTAACTTTATATACGGAATACAATGGGGGACATTTATCAAAACTGTCTTATTGTTTGTAGTAATTTGTAACATTTTTATTTTTAGCGCAATTTAAGGACAGATGTATTATCTGTATGCAATTTGCATAATTAATTAATTAATTAGCTGTTAAAAATGAATATACCATCTTGGATTTAAAAAGTACTCCTTAACATTTCTAAGTTCTGTTATGGTGCTAAGGATAACTATGATTGCTAAATAAGTAGCAGTACAACTGAGAACACAAATGTACAGTTGCTGTTTGGCTGCACTTACATGTAAAAGTAAACCCTTACATATACCCAGTGAAGTGACTGACCTCAGATGATATATAGAGATTAAACAAATCCCCCTACATAAGTTGTACTTGTTTATTGGCAGTCTTCTCTTCTCTGCAGTCTTTCAAAGTTCAGAATTTATACAGCTTGTCTGAGCTTCCAGAAAGCAGAGGTTGGGGAGCTGAAGGTACACTCTGCAGAGCTCAGTGAGAGCTGATTGGACGGAAAGGATACATCCCCTTCACATAGCAGACAGAAACAGAGCCGAGGCTGTTAATCACAGGCTGTGTGCTGGAGCTCCCTCCCCTGTCACATTTTTAGCTCCTGGTGTGAGGAAAACTTTTCAGAAGTGACTCATACAGATAGCAGTGGAATGAGGCAACAGACAGAAATGACACCAATACCGTGTACACACGAGCAGAATTTCCACCGGAAAAATCTTGGATTGTTTTTCAGACGGAATTCCGCTCAAGCTTGTCTTGCATACACACGGTCACACCAAATTCCGACCGTCAAGAATGAGGTGACATACAACACGTATGACGGGACTAGAAAACAGAAGTTCAATAGCCAGCGTGCCACCCTTTGGGCTCCTTTTGCCAATATCGTGTTTATCTCGTGTTAGTAGAAGTTTGGTGAGAGACATTTCGCACTTTTCAGCCTCGTGCTTTTCAGTCCATTAATGCTCTTCAGTTTATGCTTGTGGGTTTGTATCTGGTTTTCAGTGTGTGTAGTCAGTTTGTATCTGTTTTTCAGTGCGTTCTTGTCCACTGGTTTCTGATTTTAAACTCGCTCTTCACGGGCCTTTCTGTTCTTCAGTGCATTCTGTTAGTTCGTTCTGACCAGCCAACCGTTTTGAAGCCATGTTGCGGGTACGTGCTCGTCGTAGAGTTTGTGCTACGCGGGGGCTTGGTGTTGGGGTTCTTGCTTTGACCCAAGCCCAGTCCATGAACAGGGTGGGGAGGAGTTCATGGACTGGAGTTCAAGAATTGGTTGCTTCAGCGTGACCAATTCTCTCATATGCCTTTGCTGCGGGAGATCCAGGAGAATAACCCTGATATTTTCAGGAACTTTCTCAGGATGAGGGACCCCCTTTTTTAACGTCTGTTGGCTTAGTTGTCCCCTTATATTATGAAGCAGGACACCTGCATGCCGCAAGCCATCACTCCGGAGCAGAGGCTAGTCACCACGTTGCGATACTTGGTGACGAGGAGAAGTCTACAGGACCTCAAGTTCTCTACAGGCATCTCCCCCCAGGCTCTGGGGATCATTATTCCAAAGACCTGTTCTGCCATCATACAGGTCCTGCAGAAGGACTATATTAGGGTCGTTTTCTTCTTTAACATCACATTCTATGTATTTAATGTATGCTAATGTTTTGTATTTCTTTCATCATTCCCTAATTACCATGATTGTAATATGCTGTGGATGTCCTCTTTGGCCTCATGCATGCTGTAAGCTTTTAATGCTCCTTTTTTGTCCTTCATGCATATTTGCCTTCACTAACTTCCCCAGCATGCTATCCTGGGCCCATATACACCTAGCCTAGTCACTTAACAATGTATTTTGGCAACTCCATTGTAGTGCTTTACCCTAAACACCCCTAAAATGTGTCCAAATATTATTGTTGTCCTTAAAATCAGGCAGAGTGCCAGAGGCTTTTTTTTGGGATCCAAAACTCATTTATAACCCTCCCCCCTAAAATGTTTTCAATGGGCCATCAGAGGGGGTGAGGAATCTGATAAGTGGACCTTATATTTTTGTCTTTAAATACTCCTTCAAATAAATGTTATACTGATGTTGGCCAAGGATGTTTGTGTCTAATCTGCTTGCAATGTTATGTGCAAAAGTACTAATTTTTTTTTTCTTTTTTGACTCCACAGTTTCCTTCAACGCCACAGGAATGGCAGACTGTGGCTTCCCAATTTGCTCATCATTGGGACTTTCCCTACTATGGAGGGGCAATCGATGGGAAGCACGTCCACATCGTCCCACCACCCCACTCAGGGTCATACTATTTTAACTATAAGGGGTTTCATAGTATTGTGTTGATGGTGGTGGTGTCGGCAACATAAGTGTTTCTCTATGTGGACGTGGGGAAGAATGGCCAGATGTCAGATGGTGGAGTCTTTGCCCAGACCAAGTTCTACTGACATCTCCGGAGTGGTGGCTTGGGATTGCCACCTGTGGAAGAGAACCTGGAAGGACTCCCATCTGTTTTTATCGCTGATGAAGCATTTGGTCTTGGTGATCACCTGATGAAGCCATTCCCCCAGAGGACCCTCACCCTGGAGAAGAGGGTTTCGTAATTACCGGCTGGTGAGAGCCAGAAGAGTCGTGGAGAATGCCTTTGGGATGATGGCCAGTCGGTTTTGCCTATTTCTTATGGCAATAAATATGGCAGAGTACAAACTTAACCACATAGTTCTAGCATGCTGCATACTTCACAACTTTTTAAAGAGAAATTCTCCGAATTATGTTGCCTCAGTTGGGCCTGAGGCCAAACTTCCAGAAACTACAATGATGGCCCTGGAAGCTGGCTGTCCTGGCTTGCCCCCCCCAAAGCGCCCGTGAAGTGCATCAAAAATATGTTGATTATTTTACGGGTAGGGGGGCCATTGCTATGC
Organism: Aquarana catesbeiana; assembly: GCF_042186555.1. NCBI lineage: Eukaryota > Metazoa > Chordata > Amphibia > Anura > Ranidae > Aquarana > Aquarana catesbeiana. The sequence continues at coordinate 151,564,740 of NC_133334.1, forward strand.
CAGCAAATTTGTAAAAATTTTAGATATTAAAAAAAATTTGATCTGATCAAATCTTGATTTTTTATTTACTGCCTCTGTTTCTTTTAGCTGTCTCCTAGGTTCTCCTAGTGCACTTGTAGTGCCAAGTGGTTTTTCCATTATTAAATAACACCCATTGTCATTGTAAACAACAACTTAACCACTTGACAACTGAGCACTTAAACCCCCCTCCTGCCCAGACCAATTTTCGGCTTTCAGCGCTCTCACACTTTGAATGACAATTACTCAGTCATGTAATAATGTACCCAAATTATTTTTTTGTCCTTTTTTTCATACAAATAGAGCTTTCTTTTGGTTGTATTTGATCACCTCTGGGTTTTTTATTTTTTGCGCTATAAATGAAAAAAGACCGAAAATTTTGAGAAAAAACGAATTTTTCTTAGTTTCTGTGATAAAATTTTGCAAATTATTAATTTTTCTTCATAAATTGTGGCCACAATTTATACTGCTACATATCTTTTGTAAAAATAACCCAAATTAGTGGATATTATTTGGTCTTTGTGAAAGTTATAGAGTCTACAAGCTGTGGTGCAAATCATAAAAAATTGATCACACCTGATGTACTGATGGCCTATCTCATTTCTTGCAACCCGAACAAGCTAGGAAAGTACAAATACCCCCCAAATTACCCCTTTTTTGAAAGGAGACATTCCAAGGTATTTGGTAAGATGCATGGAGAGCTTTTTGATGTTGTCATTTTTCCCCACAATTCTTTGCAAAATGAAGATTTTTTTTTCCCACAAAATTGTCATTGTAATAGGTTATTTCTCTCACATGGCATGTGTATACCACAAATGACACACCAAAATACATTCTGCTACTTTTCCTGAGTATTACGATACCACATGTGTGGGACTTTTTCACAGCCTAGCCACATAGAGAGGCCCAACATGCAGGGAGCACCGTCATGTGTTCTAGGAGCATCAATTACACATCTAACTTGTTGACTACCTATTACACTTTTAAAGGTCCTAGAGCACCAGGACAATGACACGTGACACTGATGTGGCACTGATGACAGATGGCACTGATACGTGGCACTGATGACAGATGGCACTGATATGTGGCACTAATGACGTGTGACACTGATACATGGCACTGATGACAGATGCACTAATACATGGCACTGATGACAGATGGCACTAATATGTGGCACTGATGACACATGACACTGATGACAGATGGCACTAATACATGGCACTGATGACAGATGGCACTAATATGTGGCACTAATGACAGATGACACTAATACATGGCACTGATGACAGATGGCACTAATACGTGGCACTGATGACACGTGACACTGATGACAGATGGCACTGATTTATGGCACTGATGACAGATGGCACTTACGTGGCACTGGGGACAGATGGCACTGACAGGTGTCACTGGGGACAGATGGCACTGGGGATAGATGGCAGTGGGGACAGATGGCAATGACAGATGGCAGTGGGGACAGATTGCAGTGGGGACAGATGGCAATGGGAACAGATGGCAGTGGGGACAGATTGCAGTGGGGACAGATGGCAGTGGGGACAGATGGCACTGACAGATGGCAGTGGGGACAGATTGCACTGGGGACAGATGGCAGTGGGGACAGATTGCAGTGGGGACAGATAGCAGTGGGGACAGATGGCAGTGGGGACAGATGGCACTGTGGTGGTCACTTTATTTTCTGGGTTTTTTTTACACTCACCACTGCAGCCGTTCACTCTCCCTCCTCACACGCTGTCTCTGTGTGAGGAAGGAGAGCCGGCAATGAGAGATAATCTCATATGTTTACATATGAGATCATCTCTCATTGGAAGCTCCGATCATGCTGTAAATGGCCACTGTGATTGGCCATTTACAGCGATCTGTGACTGGCTGTGTCCAAGGGACACAGCCAGCACAGAATTTCCCTGATGCGCTCCCGTGGGAAAGAAGAAGCCACACATTGTTGAGTATAAAACCTTTTACTCCGTGCACATTCACATGTGCATTATAAAACTTTTTTTTTTTTTAAACATCTTTTTTTTAAGTTTTTTAAAAGTTTTTAAAAGTTTTACCTTGAAAATATTTTTTAGTACATAAACAGGCATGTTTCAAAACATAACATACATAACTCAGGAACTTATAAAGTTCAACATTGAAAAACTGAAGGCAATATCAGACATTATAGTGTCAAAAATGTCTTGATATTGCCTTCATCAGATGGGATGATGTCACCCCTGTAAAAGCCAAATTTAGAAGATGCACACAAATTGGGATTCCAAATGGGTAATGTCAACATGTGCTATCTCCCATCATGGAGGATCAATGGATGTGTTTTGGGGGTGCAACCACTTCCTCTCACCTACTTGAGTTACTAGGAAGGGGTTGCACCCACAAAACGCGTACATTGATATCCCCTGATGGCAGATAGCACATGTTGGCACACTGTGTGCATCTTCAAAATTTGGCTTTTAAAATGCGTAAAACATTTGAAAAAATTGGTCCCCAAAAATATGAAATGGTGTCATTTTGTTGTTATTTAGATTCTTCCTAGTACATTAGTCATGTTCTTCAGTTTTTGTTCTATGTCATTTGTTTTTTGCTTGATGATGTCTAAATCCTGATTACAAAACATTGGGGCTTATTTACTAAGGGCAAATCCACTTTGCACTACAAGTGCACTTAAAAGTGCAGTCACTGTAGATCTGAGGGGGGCATACACAGAAAATAAAAAACAGCATTTTAGCTTGCACATGATTGGATGAAAAAATCAGCAGCGCTTCCCCTCATTTCAGATCTTCCCCTCAGATCGACAACGACTGCACTTCCAAGTGCACTTGTAGTGCAAAGTGGATTTGCCTTTAATAAATCAACCCCATTATGTCCTGGATTAGCCTTTGTGCACTGTCACTCGTGAAATGAGGAGATTGTTCTTCCACAACATGCACATCACCTAAAAGAAGAAATACACACCATGTATTGTAAATATGCAGGCATACATCTATTACCTGAATCTGTGGTCTCAGACACTCACCTGTTGTGGTGACAATTTCAACCACCTCTCCTTCCTCCACATCCTCTGGTTGTGGTGTCCTCTGTTCCCCTTCTTCAGCAGGTGGGAGGGGTTCCTGGTGTCCTCAAATGTCCGGGGTCTTTTCTCCCCTATGAGAATGAAACAAAAGGTATACTTAGCACACAGACATTTGAGGCCAGAAATAGGAATATGAAACATTGCTTGGAAGTGGGGTACAATTGTCTGTTTTGGCAGAGCTCCAAGCTTAAGACATGATTTTTTTCCTTACCAAAGCTGGAATACTTACCTTTTTTGGACAAGTTTCACACATGGAGACACCCCAATCCACTGCAGTACCTGTGTGGGACACCCTAAAAAGTGAGTGTCCTCTCCTTACATTACACTGAATCAAGTTTACAATTCTTTCTACTTTCAAACACATCTAGACAACAATGTCTTAAACTTCTTTTAATACAAATTAGCATGACCAAATGTAGTTAACTATGTATCTGCTCAAAACATTGCATTTAGTTGGCAAACGAACAATGTTTCCTATGAACAATTACTGTGCCCATGAACATGAAAGTAGCCATTTTAAACTGTACAACAGTAAAGAAAAGCACATGGAGCAGCATGCAAGTAATAATAATAATAATAATAGGAACACACGACAAGTACTTAATTTTTAGAAGCACTTTCGTGATCCTTCTGTACTAATCCTGCTCACTCAATTTCAGGTCTGACCAGTGTTTCCTCAATTGCTCCTTGGATCGTCGTACCCCAAAATTCCTGTGCAGATTCTTCACAACTTTAGACATTATCTTGGCCTTTCTCACATTTGGGTTTAGGTAAGGTCCATACTTCCTGTCATAGTCGGCCCTCTTCAAGATGTCCACCATCTCCACCATCTCTATAAAGGCCATATTTGAGGCCTTCAATCTCCTGCGGGATCGGGACTTTTATGGCTCCGGGCTTTCCTCCTCGTTACTTCTTTTACGCACCTGCTATGTCTCCGCCATGTTCCTCTCCCACTGCAATGAAAGAGAAGGGGCGGGGAATATTCTAGAAAGAACGTCAGGGGCGTGCGACACGAGCGGAGTTTCACGCATGCGCAGTGCATATAAAGCTAACATGCGTGTGTCATATGTACGATCTGTGAGTGGAGGAAGTGCTGATTGTGAGAACGAAGGTAACATTTGAACTTGGACATCAGTGGCCTATACTGATTCAATATTGAGGCCTATATTGGGATAAGATTAGGAGAGTTTAGCCTGATATTAGTGTTTTTGTCTTGTGTTTTGTCTTGCAGCAAATATAAAACAATTCAAAGACCCTGAATTCATGAGCCAGTTCATAGACAGATACAGGGATATGAGACATTTTTGGGAGGTTAAAAACCCCTTATATCGAAATAAACCAGCTAGGAAGGCATCGCTGGAGAAACTGGTGCAATTTGTGAAGACGCAGGTCCCCGACGCAGACATCGAGTTTGTGGATAAGAAAATTGGTAGCTTGAGAAGCACGTATAGGAAGGAGCTTAATAAGGTCCAGGCTTCCATGAAATCAGGAGCAGCAGCAAAGGATGTGTATTTACCCAGTCTGTGGTACTACAACAGGATGCGGTTTCTGGAAGACCAGATTAAAGCCAGGGAATCACTTTCTACACTTCCATCCACCCTTCCCTCAACCCCAGCTGAGGCTTCCGTGGACCAACCTGGGCCTTCCATCCTGGAAGAAGTTGAGGAGCCTAGCTGGAGCCAGGTATAGTATTTTTGAAAAATATATAGAAACCGCGCTAGAGAAACCAAAAAAGTGGTGGCAAGATAATTACTAACCATCCACAAGATTGGGAGGCACAATAATTATGTACAACATCGATACAAACGATAAATCGGAAAAAATAAAAAATCGCGCTACCCATAAATAACTAACCAAAAAATGTGCGGTTAATAATGAATGTGATACAAAATCAATATACAATCATATGTGAAATTAATCAACAGTGCAAAAAATGCATATAAATAAGTAAATAAATCATATGGAGTGAATTAATGTTGAACACCAAAAATCATTGGCAATTAATAAATTAAGTGACAAATAATAAATAAAACACACTAGGTGCACAAATAAATTTATTATAAAAAACCATAAATAAACAGTGTAATATAACATACACCAGTGAGTGGTGAAATAAAGTCCATATAAAGTGAACTAATTGATGTCTTCAAAACACTGTGTGAGATCCACCACCAATATCAACAGGAATGAGCCCTTACCAAAACACTGTGATCCCCCATCACAGAGGATCAGGGAGAGCGTGTATTATATTATAAACTGGCTCCACAGGACAGCAGGCAATATCCCAGGTTAGTTATTTATGGTTAGCGCGATTTTTTAATTTTTTCCATAGTATTTTTGAACATATTTATTTTCCGAAAATTATTGTTGTTAACTAGATGTTATTATTGATAAAAAATGAATGATTGAACAAAAAGTGCTTGACATATCAATAGACAGTAGGGGCCAAAAATGATTGGTACAAGAATGAAAAATGCTGGGCTCAGAATGATAGTCTTTTCTATTTAATAACATTCAATTTGCTACAGTCATGAGCTGAAAATTGTGAATGATTTATGAACCAAAAACTAAAACTATGTCCCTTTTTCATACACAGGAAGACCTCAGCCAGGACAAGGCTCTGGAATGTGGCAGCCAGGAGCATGTGGGGCTGTTAGCCAGGAGGAGGCGGGGGTAAGTGTCAGCCAGGAGGTGGCCAGACCCAGTAGCCTCACCCAATCCCAGGTGCCTCCCCTCCGCCTTACAACAAAAAGGGACAGGAAGGGAAGTAACGTGGAAGAGGCAGCACTGGGCCTCATTAAGGACGCTAATGCGACCCTGAAAACACCCCCCAACGCTGAAGAGGCCTATGGCTGCTATGTAGCTGCAAAATTGCAGCAAATGGAGAAGGGCCAATGCTTCATTTGTGAGAATATTATTTTTCAGGCCCTTCAGAAGGGGTTGAGGGGCCAAATTAGTGAGAACATGGAAGCCTGCAGGAAAGCGTGGAGGGAAGGCTGCAAGGAAGACATGAAAGTGATGACCTGGGTTCAGTCTGGCCTGACAGAAGACGCAGGCTGTGGTATTACCACAGCCTGGGGACATATATGTCATCTGCTGCTGTTCATGATCTCTGGGAGTCCTGGACCAGATTGTGCTCCCTATTATATGGACTTCTCAGGTTACCAATTTTTAGTTACAAAGAGTTGTAGTGTGCCCTGGTGTACAAAGGCTTCGCAAATTCAAGCAGTTTCTCCAGCGTCGTCTTCCTCTTTATTTTGTTATGAGCCAGAATAAATGGAGATTATTTTATATGAAAATACTTGCCTATGTGTTTTTCTTCAAAAAGGACAGTTTGTTTGTGAGTAGGCAGGTACATTTCAAAAATGCAATGTCAAATTAACAAGGGACAACAACCAACCTCCTTGAGCTTTAAAAATACAAGATAATAATGTTCCATGTTGTTGTGGAAACTTGACACACAAAAAAATAATAAATTATAGAGATCACTAGAAAATAATTTAAAAATAATCAAAAAAACAGGAGATCTTGATTAAAAAAACAAAAAAATAAAAAAGATGACTCTAAAAAATAATTCTAAACATTATTATAGAGATCTGGCTTTAAAAACAAAAAAGATTTTTCAGGAGATCACGAGAAATAATAAAGAAATATGTTTGTGAGAACTCACAAACGTTGTGTGAATATCAGCAGCAAAACAAATTAATTCTTCTAGCATTATAAAGAACAAAAGAATGTGCTGCATTAAAAGATCCAAAAATTTACAGCGTGATGAATGTGCTATCTCTATTGCGAACGGTAGTTTTACCAGAGCGAGCGCTTCCGCCTTGTACTTGATTCTGAGCATGCATGAATTTTTGCTCTTGCAAATTGCATACAGACGATCGCATTTTCAGATAGGAACTTTTCCCGACTGAAAAATAGAGAACATGCTCTCAATCTTTGAGAGCATGTTCTCAAAGATTGAGAACAGTCACATTTTTCGACCAAAAGCTCTCATCGGAGTTTTGCTGGCGTTATGCAGCATATATCTGTGCCTGAGACTGGGAGTGGGGACACTCGAGAGCAGCACACTGCCCACATAACAGCACCTGCACCACTGACACAGGGAGACTGGAGTGCCCACTCACCCTCTTCTTCCCACCACTGATCGTGGAGGCTTTGGTGGAAAGACTGAGGGGGCCCCCCTTCTACAGCGAGAGGTCACTGCAGCATACAGGGGACTGGTAAGAGAGCTATTTGTCAATTGCTGATACTGCTAGAAGCAACTGAGCCACTGAGAACAGGACGCCAAGTGCACCCAATCCATACTGCCCCTATACTGCACTCTATACCACACTTGTTTTAAACCTAGACTGCAGCTATATACCAAATCTTTTCCACTGTTGGTCCCTGCCTTTGGTAAGTAATGTTTTTATCCCATTGAATAGTATATAATAATAATTACAGAGATAGAAAGATTTGTTTCTGTCATATTCTGCTCCAATGGTTTTGTGCTAAACAGTATATCTGGAGAAACCCTGGGACACAAGGGCATGCTGTTGCCTTAAACTCTATATTTAACATCTAACAGAAAAGGGATAACTTGACAACATAAATTGGGGATGCTTTGTGCCCAGGTAAAAAAGGATCTTATGGTGGGGTAAATAAGGCCTACAGGACAGACATTGTCATCTATGAGCTATGGCAGAGGCAGTGCGACTAGTCATGAAGACAACACTTTGTGTACTTGGATATGGGGCTCAGTACTCCCTTTCAGGGGGGTATCAGAATCAGCAGAGCATCAGCCTATAACCGTTTTAGGACCGCCGCACGTACATATATTGCAGCAGGGTGGCCCTTTAGCACAAAATCATGTACCTGTACGATTGTTCGCTGGACAGACAGAACGGCGGTCTGCCTATGTAAACAAGGCAGACCATCATTCTGTCAGTGAGGGAGAGCCAGATCTGTGATTCCTGCTGATAAGGAACACAGATGTGTCTCTTCCTTGAGTCATTCCATCCCTCACACAGTAAGAAAGCACACCCAGGGAACATAGATACTCCTTTGATTGCCCTTGATGTTAACCCCTTCCCTGCCAGTGTCATTTATACAGTGATAGTGCATTTTTTAGCACTGATCACTGTATTGGTGTCACTGGCCCCCAAAAAGTGTCACTTATGCAACGTACACACGGGCGGACTTTCCGACCACACTGGTCCAACAGACTTTCCGACGGACTTTTGACAGACTTCCAACTGACTTTTCTTACGAACGGACTTACCTACACACGACCAGACTACGGACGGGCTTGCCTACACACGACCGGACTTTCCGGCAGACTATGTCCGCCGGTCTTCCTGATGGAGTTACGATGGACTTTCCGAATGAACGGACTTGCCCACACATAAACCAGTCCGTTCATTTAGAACGTGACTCGGGTACGACAGACTAGAAAAGGAAGTCAATCTCGCCGTTTTTATCAGCGAGATTGACACCTTGCGAGCCCCGTAGCGGGGCATACCAGGCCCAGTATGGATTTTAAGGGGAACCCCTACGCCGAAAAAAACAGCGTGGGGGTCCCCCCAAAATCCATACCAGACCCTTATCCGAGCATGCAGCCCGGCCGGTCAGGAAAGGGGGTGGGGACGAGCGAGAGCCCCCCTCCTTAACCGTACCAGGCCGCATGCCCTCAACATGGGGGGGTGGGGCTTTGGGGGAGGGCCCCCCTCCCCCAAACCACCTTGTACCCATGTTGATGAGGACAAGGGCCTCTTCCCGACAACCCTGGCCATTGGTTGTCAGGGTCTGCGGGTGGGGGCTTATCGGAATCCGGGAGCCCCCTTTAATAAGGGGGCCCCAAGATTCCGGCCCCCCACCCTATGTGAATGAGTATCAGGTACATCGTACCCCTACCCATTCAACTAGGGAAAAAGTGTCAATAAAAAAAACACACAACACAGGTTTTTAAAGTAATTTATTAGACAGCTCCGGGGGGTCTTCTTCCGACTTTGGGGGTCTTCTTCCGACTTCGCCAATTTCTCCGGCCTCTTCTCCCGGTGTCCGGTTCTTCTCCCGCTCTTCGGCCTCTTCTCCCGGTGTCCGGTTCTTCTGCCGGCTCCTGCGCTATCTTCTGCCGCTCTTTTGCTAGCGGTGGCCCGGACTTCTGAATCGTCTTCTTCCCTCTTCTCTTCTTCCGATGTTGACACAACGCTCTCTCCCACTGTAATGCTGTGTGAGTGTGTGAGCGCTCTGCAATGACTTATATAGGTGGTTACCCCACCCCCTTATGATGTTACAGTCCCGGGGCATGTTGGGACTGTGATGTCATAAGGGGGCATGGTCAACAACACCCGATGGCCACGTCATAAGGGGGCGGGGTCACCACCTATATAAGTCATTGCGGAGTGCTCACACATGTGATGGAGATATTGAATTCCATATTTATATCAATGAGATTCAAGCGGACCATTGCAAGGACTCCAATTAAACTGCCTTGCCCCATAGGATGTATGTATGGATGTGTATATATGTATATATATATCTACGTGTATATGTGTGTATCTATGTGTGGGTATATATATTTATATATGGGTATATGTTTCTTAACCACTTGACAACTGGGCACTTAAACCCCCTTCCTAACCAGACCAATTTTCAGCTTTTGGTGCTCTCACATTTTGAATGACAATTACTCAGTCATGCAACACTGTATCTTTATGAAATTTTTGTCCTTTTTTTCACACAAATAGAGCTTTCTTTTGGTGGTATTTAATCACTGCTGGGTTCTTTATTTTTTGCGCCGTAAAAGAAAAAAGACCGAAAAATCTGTAAAAAAATACATTTTTCTTCATTTCTGTTATAATATTTTGCAAATTAGTAATTTTTCTTCATATATTTTGGCCAAAATTTATACCGCTACATATCTTTGGTAAAAATAACCCAAATCGGTGGATATTATTTGGTCTTTTTGAAAGTTATAGAGTCCAAAAGCTATGGTGCGAATATCTGAAAATTGATCACACCTGAAGTACTGACGGCCTATCTCATTTCTTGAGACCCTAACATGCCAGAAAAGTACAAATACCCCCCAAATGACCCCTTTTTGGAAAGAAGACATTCCAAGGTATTTAGAAAGATGCATGGTGAGTTTTTTGAAGTTGTCATTTTTTCCCACAATTCTTTGCAAAATCAAGGTTTTTTTTTTACTTTTTTTTTTTTCCACAAAATTGTCATATTAGCAGGGTATTTCTCACAGACCGCATATGCATACCACAAATTACACCACAAAACACATTCTGCTATTACTCCCGAGTATGGTGATACCACATGTGTGAGACTTTTACACAGCGTGGCCACATACAGAGGCCCAACATGCAGGGGAGCACCTTCAGGCGTTCTGGAGCACCCAGGCCAATTCTGACATTTCTCTCCTACATGTAAAAATCATCATTTATTAGCTAGAAAATTATTGAGAACCCCAAAACATTATATATGTTTTTTTAGCAAAGACCCTAGAGAATACAATGGCGGTCGTTGTAACTTTTTATCTCGCACGGTATTTGCGCAGCAATTTTTTTAACGCGTTTTTTTTGGAAAAAAAACTGTTTTGTGCTTTACAAAAACCAAAACAGTAAAGTTAGCCCAATGTTTTTGCATAATGTGAAAGATGAAGTTACGCCGAGTAAATAGATACCCAACATGTCACCCTTCAAAATTGCACGCGCTTGTGGAATGGCGCCAAACTTTGCTACTCAAAAATCCCCATAGGCGACGCTTTAAATTTTTTTACTGGTTACATGTTTTGAGTTACAGAGGAGGTCTAGGGCCAAACTTATTGCTCTCGCTCTACCGATCGCAGCGATACCTCACATGTGTGGTTTGAACACCGTTTTCATATGTGGGCGGGACTTACGTATGCGTTCGCTTCTGCATGCGAGCACACAGGGACAGGGGCGCTTTAAAAATTTTTTTTTTTTTTTTTATTGTTCATTTTACTTTATTTATTTTAGTTTGATGCTTTTTTCCAAAAAAAAAAAGTTTTGACCACTTTTATTCCTATTACAAGGAATATAAACATCCTTGTAATAGGAATATGGCATGACAGGTCCTCTTTACAGTGAGATATGGGGTCAATAAGACCCCACATCTCACCTCTAGGCTGGGAAGCCTGAAATTAAAAAAAAAAAAAAAAAAAAGATCCTGGCTTCGATCGTAGCGGTGAATCGGTAGAAGCACCGCAAGGCGGCGGGAAGGGGGGACGTCCCCTCTCGCCTCCCGTAAGAACAATCAAGCAGTGGAACAGCTGCTATGATCATTCTCATGGTGTAGGGAATCGCCGGCTGAAAAAGCTGATATCTGAATGATGCCTGTAACTGCAACCATCATTCAGATATCTCCGCACAAAGTCAAGGATGTTGTATGACGGCCGGCGGGCGGGAAGTGGTTAAAACGCTTTTTTTTTTTTTTAACACAAAGTTGTCCATTTATACAATATTTATACAATATTTATACCACATAACATGTACATACCAAAAATGACACCCCAAAATAGATTCTCCTGCTCCTCCTGAGTACGGCGATACCCCATGTGTGAGACTTCCACAGCCTGGCCACATACAGAGGGCGAGTACAGCTGAGCATGGCTCAGCATGGCAGGGTATGGCGGGGTATTGCGGAGTATGGTGGAGTATGGCGGAGTATGGCAGAGTATGGCGGGGTATGGCGGGGTATGGGGGAGTATGGCGGGGTATGGCGGAGTATGGCGGGGTATGGCGGGGTATTGCGGAGTATGGCGGGGTATGGCGGGGTATGGCGGAGTATGGCGGGGTATGGCAGGGTATGGCGGAGTATGGCGGGGTATGGCGGAGTATGGCGGGGTATGGCGGGGGCATGGCAGAGTATGGCGGGGGCATTGCAGAGTATTGTGGGGGCATTGCAGAGTATTTTGGGGGCATTGCAGAGTATTGTGGGGGCATTGCAGAGTATTGCACAGCATTGCAGAGTATTGTGGGGGCATTGCAGAGTATTGCACAGCATTGCAGAGTATTGTGGGGGTATTGCAGAGTATTGTGGGGGTATTGCAGAGTATTGTGGGGGTATTGCAGAGTATTGCACAGCATTGCAGAGTATTGTGGGGGTATTGCAGAGTATTGCACAGCATTGCAGAGTATTGTGGGGGTATTGCAGAGTATTGTGGGGGTATTGCAGAATATTGCACAGCATTAGTAGTGAGGGATGGCTGAGCATGGATGGATGGATGTCTCTGTGCAGCGCTGTGGGCACTACACATACAGCCCACAGCGCTGCAGACATCCATCCATCTCCCTCTCCGCTCACAGTGTACCGATCGGTACACAGGAGGGGAGGAGAGGAACCGGCGTCATCAGATGACGCCGGTCTGTTTACATGTGATCAAATGACGGCGCGATCACATGGTAAACGGCCGCGATCAGCGGCCATTTACCGGGATCCGTGATGCGCCGGGTCCCCTGGACCCGGCGGTCACGGATGTGTTCGGGTGCGCGCCCCAGGGGGCGCGCGAGAGGGGAATTCTGGGAGGACGTCATAGTACGTCCACCCAGAGTTATCCAACCGCCCTGCAGCCGTCATTCGGCTATGGGCCGGTTGGTAAGTGGTTAATATCATGATAGAGCATAGCTCACCATAGGAATGTAGTTACACTGATGGGAACCAGAGAAGGTTCCCAGGTGTTAATTGAATCAAAGAGTATTTACAGACCTTAAGGCATCAATTCTTCAGGGGGCCATTAACATGCTTCCAGTACACTGGTGGGAATCAGGAAAGGTCCCCAGATGTTAATTGAATCAACTCACCAGGGGGCCATTAACATACTACTGTCGGGACTGTTTGGGCTGGGAGATCAAAGGAGATTGTTCATTAATTCATAGACTGTGAGGCACCGGAGGGTTTTAATGTCTCAGCAAAATCTTACCATGAACTTCTGGACAGCTTCAGATGCGACCAATTAGAATTGGAGGCAACCATAAGCCAATTAGCAAAGAGGCTTCAAATGTAGCCAACCAGACTTTGAGACAACTCTGACCCAATCAATATGTTGCATATAAAAGAGGGAGAGGCTAAATGGTTTTGCTCACTCCAGCCCGAGACCATCTAGGGGATATGCTGTCTGAGTAATGTATACTGGTATCTCTGTCTCTCTTTCTTTCTAACCTTTTTGTTTCCTAGAATTTGTCTTATGATATTGTATATACTGTATATGACCATTGTAACCATTTCTGAGTTCGGCCTAAATTAACTTTGCAGCCTAGAGCAACACTGTACTTATGACATCACTGGAGATATATGATAAATTCTAATTATTCTAACTTTCTTTTCTGTGTAAATAAATGTAATTGTTTATCTTTTTTCCTATTATCACTCATTTTTTTCTTATATAGACAAAGGTTTAATCACTTATAATTGTATCGTTAATCGTTTAAGTGAAGTATAAATATTTCCGAAACACACAACATTACAGTGGGAGAGAGCGTTGTGTCAACATTGGAAGAAGAGAAGAGGGAAGAAGATGACGCAGAAGTCCGGGCCACCGCTAGCGAAAGAGCGGCAGAAGATAGTGGAGGAGCCGGCAGAAGAACCAGACACCGGGAGAAGAGGCCGGAGAGTGGGAGAAGAACCGGACACTGGGAGAAGAGGCCGGAGAGAGCAGCGAAGTCGGAAGAAGACCCCCGAAGTCGGAAGAAGACCCCCGTAGCTGTCTAATAAATTACTTTAAAAAACTGTGTAGTGTGTTTTTTTATTGACACTTTTTCTCTAGTTGAATGGGTAGGGGTACGATGTACCCCATACTCATTCACATAGGGTGGGGGCCCGGGATCTGGGGGCCCCCTTATTAAAGGGGCTCCCGGATTCTGATAAGCCCCCGCCCGCAGACCCCGACATCCAACGGCCAGGGTTGTCGGGAAGAGGCCCTTGTCCTCATCAACATGGGGACAAGGTGCTTCGGGGTGGGGGGCCGCAGGGTGCCCCCTTCCCCCAAAGCACCCACCCCCCATGTTGAGGGCATGCGGCCTGGTACGGTTCAGGAGGGGGGGCGCTCGTCCCCACCCCCTTTCCTGACCGGCCAGGCTGCGTGCTCGGATAGGGGTCTAGTATGGATTTTGAAAGGGACCCCACGCCATTTTTTCAGCATAGGGGGTTCCCCTTAAAATCCATACCAGACCCAAGGGACATCGTCGCCTCCACCTCGCGCTCGCCACAATAGGAAAGTTTGTTTTTCCTATTGCAGGGAGCATGAGATGTAGTACCGTGCCCTTGCGTCGTATATGGTCCGTCGGACCAGCATACAGAAGAACGGGCTTTCCGTTAGGAACCGGATCCAGCAGAGTTACAACGTAAAGATTTGAGGCAAGTTTCAAATCTAAAGTCCGTCGGATTTCTGACCAAAATGGTCCGTTGGAAGTCCGGTGCAGCCCACACACGGTCGGATTGTCTGCCGGATTCGGTCCGTCGGACCAGTCCAGTCGGAAAGTCCGCCCATGTGTACACGGCATTAGTGTCGGATTTGTCCGTTTCAATGTCGAAGCCCTGCTAAAAATCGCTTGTCGTCGTCATTACTAGTAAAAACAATAAAAAAAAGAAAAATTCCATAAATCTATCCCATAGTTTGTAGACGTTATAGCTTTTGCGCAAACCAATCAGTATACACTTATTGGGATTTTTTTACCAAAAATATGTAGCAGAATACATATTTACCTAAACTGATGATGACATTTTTTTATTGTATGAGTTTTATAGCAGAAAGTAAAAAATATTGGGGTTTTTTTTCAAAATTGTCGTTTTTTTTTTTGTTTATAGCGCAAAAAAAAACTGCAGAAGTGATCAAATACCACCAAAAGAAAGCTCCATTTGTGGGAAAAGAAGGACATCAATTTTATTTGGGTACAGTGTCGCACGACTGACCAATTGTCAGTTAAAGTAACGCAGTGCCATATCGCAAAAAATGGCCTGGTCAGGAAGGGGGTAAAACCTCTCAAAGTGGTTAAAGCCACTATAAATTAGGTCTACAAGAAATTAGCTTTCTAGCATGAAAGAAACTTACTCCTATCAATAAATAATTCATATTATGGGTCTTGCCATTAATCAGATAAAAATAAATCTTTCCAGAAATATCATGCCAGGATCTTATCAGCCTTATACATACTGAAAACATGGAGAATGATGCCTCTTTCTAAAATACATCCTACTTGTCACTTGTGTGATATAGCAGGTTTGTAGTGAACATGATTTTTTTTGCCATAAAATCATGATCACACGATCTTTAATATTTTCTGTAGTGCATTTTTGTATATCACTGCTGGCACTCAGAAGTGAATGGTTGTCACAAGTATAGATCCAAGAATAAGCCACCTGGTGAGTGAATTTTTTTGGTGTTTGATGGTTGGTGTAAAAAACTGTGGAATAAACACTTCATTCAGTGACAAATCTATAACGACTGGAGTGAAACTCTGTTGACAAAGAAGTTCATAAATCTGTATTATTGTGGGGAGCAAGAAGCACAATGATTGTGTTCTGTGCCTAAAAACAAAGTTAAACCTGAAGTCCAAATTAAACCCAAAAACACAAATGTAACATATCAATTACCAATGATTAGCTGTGGTGGTCAAATTAGTCCTTTTTTTAGACTTTTTCCCTCTATATACTTGTATCTTATCTTATTGACCTCTAGAATAAAAGGTCTTATGCACATATCCTATTTGGAGCCTGGACAGGGTTGTCACTCCACCAATGTTTCTAGATCTGAGAAAGATCAATCCATATAACCGGCTCAGAGAGATACAAAAGGAAACACCATAGTGCTCTCCGCAAATCAAAATATTTATGTAATGAAAAAATGCACCTAAATGAAGACAGATCACTTTCACTTTAATTTACAAACACTTGGGAGACAATAACCCTGCCATTGTTAGACAGCTTTCACTCTATTTGTCTCTCCTGAAGCCCAGGGCAGCACCAGCGAGCTCCCTTTGTTCCATCTGCATTGTCTATATTGGGAATCAACATTGAAATACTTGCCTAATAATCCCTGGTTCTGGCCTGGATTAATAGCAACTTCTTCTTATTAGTACATGTGGTTTCAGAACCTCTCTATTTATATCCTCCCTCTGAGATTTATAACTCGGCTGCACAGAGACAGGAAGCTATGTACATAAATAACTCTGTGACATTAAGCAGCACAGCCATGTACAAATACATACAATACAGTGCAGCAGATCCCTACACATGAAATGTATAGGATTGATTCAATGTGTAATAATGAGGCCTATAGTATTGTGCATAATACAGGGGTATGAAGCACTGCACGTAATAGAGATACATTAGGCACTGCATGGAATAGACATAAAACACTGCAATTAATACCGGAGAGTGAACTGTGAGCAAGAAAATCAGTAACTTCTAAAAATGAATACAATTTTGCTTACTTTCCCTGATTTAAAAACAAATTAGAATGAAACTATATACTATTTATGCTATATAGAATACTATCAATCAAATCAACTACTGCTGCTCTTGATGTGATTTTGTTTCATAGACTGCAAATAACTACAGCCTCACCTTTTATTTCTTTATTTATCTGGTGATTCTGTTAAAATGTTTGTAGGGTAGATAATAGGATATGATCTAGTACAGAGAGCCATGCCAACATAGATAAAATGCACTTTTAGCTATAATGGTAACTCTAGAGCAAATATTTGAATGTTTTCTGTCATGTGATTTGCTTATCTACCTTTGTAGATTACTGTTCTCTCTGTTAGCCTCTCAATACATTTGATCCAGCTGATGTTTTTCATGCATAATCAATCCAAAACTAAGCAGCAGACAAGGAACAGATAATAAATGCGTCTCTGAGCACTGAGCTGGAGATGAGTCTCATGGGAACATTTGCATGCAACATAGTGTTAAAGAATAAGCCTGTGTAAAGTTTAAGACTATTTATAGGAAATTATTACAAAAATTGTGATCATTCATTCTCAGGAATAAATGATTTAAATTTTTGAAAGGACTAACTATTTAAATGGAGTGCAGACATCAGATGCATCTTAGCAGACACAAGCATGAAAATAACCTTAAAAAGATCAATGCTTTGCTGTCCTTTTCAAAAGAATCACATTTTCCCAAGTGGTTTACTTGTTGATTAATTCATTATACAATATGGACAATTGCTCAGGAAGCCATGGGCTGAATAACTAGATCTCACCATGGAATCCCTGAGATATACTGTAAGACACAAGCATGTCATTTAACTTGCCAACAACTCTCACAAACAACCCCTAGCATGATATGCAAAACATCTGGGTAATTCTATGTATTCATGGCAGGAGGAGTGCCCTCATGTGACATCCAGATAAGCTGACATCAGATTTACAGGAGGAGGCTTAAGAATAGATGTTGCTAGTCACAGATTCTCTTTGCAGGCTGTGCAGTATAGAAAACCTGTTTAGCTGTCTTAGCAGTGTAGATTTATTACCCATAGAGCCTCTGGCTATCCTGGCCAGCACTGATACTAACCCTGTATGCCTAGAATAGTCTTCCTGAGGCTGTAACATTTAAAGTGTATGTGCATTCTTTCCTAAAAACATCTGTTTGTGATTCTGAAAAAATAAAATTTAAAAATGTTTTATGATTATAGCACAGTTATTTTCAGGATTGCTAGCAGTTATGTCATAATATACTGTACAATATTATAACAGTAATACAACTTTTGTAGTATACTATACTACGTTGAGAGTTTTCCTGCTACTGGCCCTTTATTCACACATATTTTATGTTAAGTTCAAGGACAGAAGTCAGGTCAGTGGGGGACATCATATTTTTTGCTACGATGAGCCCCATGATCTGTAGTTATATCCCTGCATGGCCAGTAGTATTTTGGCCTAAAATGGGCCTCATCGGCAAAGGACTGGTGCTTCTGGTCAGTGTAGGAATGACTTCACAAAAACATATTGTGCAAATTATAACACCATGGGGGTTATTTACTAAAGGCAAATCCACTTTGCACTGCAAGTGCACTTGAAAGTGCACTTAAAGTGCACTTGGAAGTAAAGTCGCTATTGACCTGAGGGGGACACGCAAGGAAAACAAAAAAACAGCATTTTAGCTTGCACATGATTGAATGATATAATCGGCAGAGCTTCCACTAATTTCAGATCTACCCATTAGATTTTGCACTTCCAAGTGCACTTTCAAGTGCACTTGCAGGGCAAAGTGAATTTCTCTTTTGTAAATACCCCCCTCCCCCCCCATGTTCCTTTGAATACAAATAACCTCCTCTAATAGAGTATATGTTTTGTGTAAAATTATGTTTTACATAGCAGTTCAGTCCTTCTCACCTTGGCTTTTCTGTGTTTTTATAGACATATGAGTGGCTTTTAATAAATCTTCCGTTATTATTCAAAATTACTACAACTACATCTACATCTGAAAAAATTGTGCAGTATGGTTACACAAGATTTAGAGCGACTAAAAATTAAGAAAATGAGTGATCCTCAAAACATCAAAATAGGAATAAAGGAATTAGAGGCAAACAAGAAAGTTGTAATCAGACCTGCAGACAAAAGGGGGGGGGGGGGGCAATTGTCGTACTGTCCACAGAGTATTATAATAAGGAATTACTAGATCAATTAAGTGATACCAGTACATATATAAAATTACAGGGAAATCCAACAAGAGAATACAAAGATGAACTATCAGAATTACCATTAAGAGGAAGTATGAAAAATATCCTGACAAAAAAGGAAGATAAATATTTGGTACCTGATGTATGCAGGGTACCTATTATATATACGGTACCAAAGATCCATAAGGACCCAATACATCCACCAGGAAGACCCATAATTAATGGAATCCAGTCCATAAACTCAAGATTGGGAGAATATGTGGACAAATTTATACAGCCCCTAGTACCACAAACACGTGCCTATCTAAGGGACACTAAACATTTAATCCGGATACTAAATACAATGGAAGTATTACCGCAGCAAAAATATTTGATCGCCACAGCAGACATTTTGTCGCTTTATACAATAATAGATCATGAGGAAGCTATCCAGTCTATCAGATGGGCTCTGGATAAGTTGAGTAACCTTATTTCCAAACAAAAAAGATTCATTCTAAGTTGTCTGGCTTTTGGTATGCAACATAATTATTTTTGGCATAATACAGAATACTATAGGCAACTAAATGGTATCGGAATGGGTGCCAAGTATGCACCAAGTGTTGCTAATATTTTTATGGCAGAGTGGGAGGAGCAAGCCATATATTCCAATATTCCTGACTTGATCTTATGCAGAAGGTTTATAGATGACTGTATTATAATATGGAAGGGTGATGAAGACAGTCTGGTTGAATTTTTTAGATAATTGAATGAGAATCAGAAAAACATCATACTTACCTATGAGATCAGTAACAAAAGTGTTCACTTCCTTGATGTGGAAATACAACAAGAGGATGGCGTAATAACTACAAAAACTTTCTTCAAACTTGTGGAAAGAAATAGTTACATACAGGTGGACAGTTGCCATTATGAGCCCTGGCTTATTAACATATCCAAGGGTCAAATGATACATCTTAGAAGAAATTGCACCAGCCAAAGTGTATACTTGGAACAGGTAAAAACTATAGGGGAAACATTTATATGTAAGGGTTATAATGAAGACTTTATAGAAGATAAAATCCATGAAGTATATGAAATGCCATGGGATCAACTAATTCAGGATAAAGTAAAGGAATCCAAACAATATCAAGAAATTCCTTTAATAATGAATTTCAACACTCAACATAAACAAGTTGAACATATTATTAAAAAGCATTGGTCACTTCTTTTTGCTGATAGACAATTATAAATGATTTTACCTGAGAAACCATGCTCAATTTATAGGAGGGCACCCACTTTGAGGGACTTAGTGAATTTACTTTCTTTCAGGGAAAAGGTTTTTTTCCTTGCAGAAGATTTACGCATGCAGGAATACAAACTTCAACGGTCAAAAATGCACAAATTTTGTGTCTACAAGCCTGAAAGAAGAGTACACTATTAAAGATTTTATATCATGCAGAACAGAAGGGGTTGTATATATACTGAAGTGTTCTTGCTTACTGCAGTATATAGGAAGAATTAAACATCCTATGTGGAAGAGAATACAGGAACATATACAGAACATTAGAAATGGCTTCCCCAAACACAGCGTTTCACAACATTTTGCATCACATCAAAATATATATCCCACATGTCTAAAATTTTGGGCTATTGATAAGTACAAGCCCCACTGGAGGGGAAGTAATAAGGTCAGAGAACTAAGCAAAAGTGAATCTAGATGGATTTTTGAAATGTGCACTTTATCTCCGAGGGGCTTGAACATTGATTTTGATTTAAACTGTTTTATCTCAGATTTGTAGTATTTTATTCTTTAATTTTTAACCACCAATTGGGTATTTTATAAGTATTTTATCTCCTTGATTTTAATATGGCTTTCTACTGATTCCCCTATGGGTTTCCCACTAATCACTGCTGGAGGGAGTAATTCCAAAGATGGCCACAGGAGGGAGATTCTTAATAACCTATAGGTTTTTTACTAGGTCATTTAATATGCATAATATATTTTTAATTTTAGCTTTTAATATTATTGATTTGTCATCATTAAAAGATATATTGTTTTTAATACCATGTAACTTACCAAGAAACATAAGCATTGCTTAAAACGCACTAAATGGTATGATGATCCAATGATGACCGACGTCACTATGGCAACCAACACGCTGGCAGTAGCTTAAATATGGAGCTCAGACTGTCACATGGCTACTCTTGAAAAAGTCACGTGACGTGACGCAATGCGTCAGAAGGAGCCAGTGATGACATCTAATGTGTGTGAGTGTCAGCACAGCAGATGCGGTGTGAGGAGCGCTATCTCTAAAACATCTGACCATTCCATAATAAGCGCTGAGTAACTACATAAATGTGAGTGGATCCAGCTTACAATTCAGACCTCTTGTCTTATAATTTGTATCATTGCACATTGATGCGTTTCTTTCATTTCATGTGACTAATTATAAAAATGGTGAACATGTGAGGAACAGCAAGCAAAGTCGGTTGGTTACTAATGACGAACAGCTAGCTTGGCAGGACTGATCCCTTATACTAAAACAGCGGGGAACTATTGTTGTATATTTTATCTTCCTTGACAGGTTTATTGATGTGGTTTTGTAGCTAACCTTGTGCATTTTGGGGCTGTCTGATCCCCATACTCGGTGTGTGTTCTTATAGACAAGACAAATATTTTTCTTGTAACATTTTTTCATATATAATTTTTTGGAGCACTGTAGTACTGCACCGAGCACTTAGAGTTTTTTAGTCTTGATCATGTTTAATCACCATATTATTTTGTTTTTCATATTATTCACAGTGTCAGAACACCATTAGATTGGTTGCAGCTTGAATCATTTAGTTATTTTCTACCAAGTACACTTATCACATTTCATTATTCATATCAGCGCTTTAGTATCTGTTTTATATACACTAGTTATTTTTGTATGTATGCCTGCATAGGTGGGGGTGGGGAGGCTCATTTTTTTTTTTTTTACTTTTCATGGTTTTTTTTTTAACTTATGATTTTATTGCTATCACATAGAGAACCAATAGTCCCCTATGTGATAGCAGATATGTGACAGGTCCTCTTTGGGGGGGCAGTGTATGCAAGGAGTATGCAAGGAGAGGACAGGAGAAGAGCAGTATACACATTGAGGGGGCAGTCTGTACAGACAGGCTCCCTCACTTGCTGACGCTGACTGTCATTGTCAGCTTTTAAATGTAATTGTTGGCTCTTTTTTTTTTCTATACTTCATAGTGCCGAGAAGGAGCTGTCATTCGGGCCCACAACTAAATTAAACAAAGGGGTGGGTCGCTGTTTTGCTTGCGTCTATCTAGCAAGGTTACTCTGTGGTATAAGCAAGGAAGCTGAGATTTCTGCAGTGTGTAAATTGTGCTTTTACTATACAAAGATGCTGTACATACAAAACTATTACAATCTTAGGAATACAATACAAGACTGACAGATATCTATAACAAGCAAAATGCCTAGCAAACTGAACAGCCTATGGTCTATAATAGTACAAATATACTTAAAGGTTACTTATCTTCTGTTACTGTATGTTTGTGATCTCCATTGGCAACGATTCTCCTGGAGCATCAGGCAAGTTTCTTCTATCATGAGTGGCGTCAGATGTTACAGTAAGAGACAAAAATAAGTGTAGCGCTATAAGGGTATGGAAAAGTCCAATGTAGGGGACATTAAACTAACAGTTCCAAATAAAGAAGAGTCTTTCTGAGGAATGAGGTGGAAATCTTCAGGAACTGGACACTTCAAATTCATAAACCATCTGGAATGGAGACGTGCACAACACCACCAAAAGTGAAAAGGCTTACCGGATTGGATGGACCCAACAGGGCATACGCCGAGAAGGGTCAGATAGGCTTAGGTGGTGAGTGACTGCAGGCGGCCCAGAGGAGCGGTGTTTGTAAGATGACTCTCGCGTTGCTGTATCCCTCAAACCGATGCCAGACCAAGGGGGTATGGAGCAACCGACACGTAGGTAATGTCCCTCAGAGCGATGTTGGAAACCTTGCTCTTTGAAGACTTTACTGTTTGTCTCACCTTTCTTCTCACAGGGATTTCTCAAAGGGAAGGTCTCTACTCATCAAACACCGCTCCTCTGGGCCGCCTGCAGTCACTCACCACTTAAACCTATCTGACCCTTCTCGGCGTATGCCCTGTTGGGTCCATCCAATCTGGTAAGCCTTTTCACTTTTGGTGGTGTTGTGCACGTCTCCATTCCAGATGGTTTATGAATTTGAAGTGTCCAGTTCCTGAAGATTTCCACCTCATTCCTCAGAAAGACTCTTCTTTATTTGGAACTGTTAGTTTAATGTCCCCTACATTGGACTTTTCCATACCCTTATAGCGCTACACTTATTTTTGTCTCTTACTGTTATTACCCTTGTTGGTTGTGTTAGCTGATTATCCCCTTTTGTGGCAGCGCGGAATCATTTTGTTCATATTGCGTCAGATGTTACAGCATGATGGTGTGTCCCTACTCACCCCTTTTATGTGTCAGGCTGTTTGCCATAGTTAATAAACAACAGAAAACATGCCTGTTTACTGTAGCTATAGAAACAATGGACTGTTAAAAAACTGTATCTATGTACCCATTGTCTAATCAAGCCAACACCTGACAGTAATCTAACAGTCATTCTTTCAGTTTGAAAGCTGAAAGAATCTCAAACAAGTAATGTCTTACTTGTTTACTGTAGCTATAGAGACAATAGCCTGTTAATTGAACTGTCAATTGAATCCAACAATGATATCTACCCCATTGTATAAAACAGCATTTGTTTGAGAAATCTACTCAAGCCAAAAATAAATATAAAATTGTCCCATTTATCTTATGTCTGATTAATATAAAAAAATCATATTTTTAACAAATGCAATACATTCCGCCCTAGATTTTTTTTTCCTTTCAGCCTCCATACAGAAAATAACTTCATTATTATGAAAAACTCATTTTAAATGTTCATTTTCCTTGAATGCAACACCTCCCATATTTCTGTCATTGAGAAGGTGTCTAAAAAGTTCATTAGAAAGTCCATTCTAAAGTTCTTTAGAAAGTCCAGGCTTGTAATTCATCAAAAGCCTTGCTCTCCACAGCTCTTGCGATCTTCCGTCATTCTTTCCATCATGTAACCACTTTTCTCTGGTCTTCCTATGGATCAAATTGGAGACAGCCTGTGGAGTGGAAAACAAAGCAGATTATCTGTTCCTTCTAATAATACACAGTAGATCCAAGCCCTTCAGCTACAATCTCTCCTCTAAGTGGCTTCTTGCCTGGATATCTGACTAACACTTTGCCCCCTGCCTGTACCCACTTCTGACCCTCCCAAAGAACATCAATAGGGAGGAGAGGAAATATACTGATATTTCCCAGAAGATTACCGCTGTTTATTTTGGAAGGTTTGATGTTATGTAGCCTCACTTTCCACTCTTGCTGAGAAGTATCCACTAACCAGTCAGAGTCCCAGCCACTGGCTTGAAGCTCATCTGTCAATGCAAATGTAACTTCAAACCTTCCTGCTAGATTCCCTCTCATTCCTAGATAGGCTTCAGCTTCAGATATGTCACTCTTGGTTTCTATGTCATGGGAAGCAGTAACATGGTATCTGTTAAGCCCTGTTCTTTCAGGGACCTTACATAAATACTGAACTCTGCACTCCAGCTGTGGAATCTGTGCCCCAACCCCTACCATCCTCTCATATGGTGTGCTTTTGGCTATTGGCCTAGAATTTAACAACACGACTGCCTGTGTGAGGACCCAATCCCACCCCCTTAGTGTATGTGTGGGTGTAAGTTTGCGTATCTGGTCCTTCAATAGCCCATTGTATCTTTCAATCAAACCAGCCTTTGGATGGTATGGGATGTGGCACAACCAGTGCACTCCAGAATCTTTGGCCCACTGCTGTACTGTTGAAGTGTGAGCCGTTATCACTTTAGACTTGTTTGGGACAACCATAAGCAACGACAAGTTTCTGGAGCAGTTGAAGCATTGCAGCTTGATCTGCACATTTGCAAGGATGAACAAGCATAAGTCCTGAATAGGTGTCCACTGCAGTGCAACAATATCTCAGTCCATTATTTCCCTGGGGCAGGGGACAGATGAAATCGATCTGCCAGATCTCTGCAGGCCTCTCACCCCTCTTAATCGACCCGGTGGAGTACTTTTGCAATGGCCATTGTCGCACTTCTCCACACACTGTACAGTTCCCTATTACAGTCTTTATCATGTCCATGGATATAGGCAATCCTCTCTGCTGTGCCCATTCATATGTTGCTTTCTGCCCCAAATGTCCAGATTGCTTGTGGACCCAGTTGGCCAAGTTCATCAAGACAGGATCAATTGGCACAACTGCCTTCACTTTGGCGATTTCATCTGCAACTCTGTTATAGCTCTCAAAGTCTGGGACTAGGGGCACATGTGCATCAACATGCCCCACTTTTATGGAGCGGGAGTGAGCTTCCTTCCAGATGTAGTCCCAGACTTCCCTGCCTCCTCACACCACCTTTCCATGAATCATCCATTCATTGGACTTCCACGTGGGCATCCAAGTTGTCAGTCCTTTAAAAACCGCCCAGCTGTCAGTGTAGATAGTGACATGGGAAGAAGGATCCTCCTGTAGAGTCATCACCACAGCTTTCAACTCTGCATACTGACTGGACCCTCCAATTCCGGTCTCCTGCAGGACTGTGTCTGTACTTGGGTTGTAGGCTGCTGCTGTCCATTTATGTCCAGACGAGGTGACTATGGCTGAACCATCAGTGAACCACGCTGACTCCTTCATATCTTCTGACAGAGACTCAAAGGGTGGAGCCTCTTGAATGGGGGATGACTGCAGCACAGGAATTTCTTCTTCTGGCCGGGTGCTGGTAAAAGTGACAAGCCCAGCCAACTGTTTTGAAATGTCTCTAACATCCCCAGCTGCAATACCCCCTCTTTCTTGAAGGTACCACTTCCATTTCATCAGTGTCTGGTTCTAGGCTACAGCTGCCCTAGTGGTCAGTCCATTATCTCTCACCCATACTGCTATTGGCAATGCAGTATGGATGGTGACTGTGTCCTTTGCTGTAATGGTCTCTACATGTTGAAGTGCTGTGTAGGCCACAAACAGGTACTTTTCTAGGGGCGTGTATCTCTTCTGTGCCCCTGTCAGTTGTTTGGACCAAAATCCAATGGGTATTGCTCTCTGATTAATATAAAAAAACATATTATTAACAAATGCAATACAGTCACCCAGTGACATCACCCGGTGACTCCTCCCCTTTGTTTAATGTCTGTGCAGACTGCCCCCTCACTGTGTACATTTAAAAGCCGACAATGACAGTCAGCCTCGACAAGTGAGGGAGCCTGTCTGTACAGAATGCCCCCTCACTGTGTATACTGCTTTTCTCCTCTCCTGCCTTTCTCCACCACAAACCCCCCCCCCAGTGACTGGTTGCTCCTAACAACCAATGCAAAAAACGGATGCAACAACGGACCGCTTTTCCATTTATCCTCCCTTACATATTTTTAACGGATGAATAATAGGGCTTTCATCTGTTCAAAAAAACAGATGTTCATGGAAGCAGATGAAAACGGATGTAAATGGATGATCATCCATTTACATCTGTTTTTTCCATAGGAATGCATTGATAGATTCGGATGGATGAAAAACAGATGAGCGGTCCATATTTGTGAAAGGGGCCTAATTGTTTTTTTGGGGTTTTTTTTAAGATGCTAAATACCTTTTCAGTTGCTCATAAATTTAAGCCTGTCAATACAGGCTTAATAATTGTGCTGCAGAGGCTTTAAAAGATGCCCTTGAAAACTGTTCCATTTTTCAGCTTTCAGACTCAGAAAGTAGCTCTAAATGTTTTTTTTTTTTTTTTTTACATGTAATCTATCTGCTCACTTCCTTTGGAATAGTGGAATAACAAAAAGGCTTCAAGAAGTTTTCATCAATCTTTTATAATTGTTTAGGTATATGGTCTGAGAAAAAAGACATTGTGATTTGTTTATCTCAGGTAAGGTCTGCCAGACCTCCCTCTGAGATAAATAAGGAGTACATACTGTCCAAATGCTAATCTATTCAGTTTTAGTGACTGGTTGCTCTTAAAAGACAGATTCTAATTTATAGCTTACAAAGGAAGAAAATGGAAAAGTGGGGTAGTGAATTTTTACCACATCCCTCAACATTGTACATCTTAACAAATTCCCTCCAAACAAAAACTATTAGGACTTTAAAAGGTATCAGAGTGAATAGTCTTATATATAAAAATATTAACAATTTATAATGACAATTAAAATCAATATTTAACAGCAATATCAATCACACCTGTTGCTGAGGTTACAATCACGGGTTAGATTAATCATTTCTTTGGAAATAAACATGTATTGTAATCCAATTAATATATTTGTGTACACAGGAGGACATCCTCAGGTAGTACTGATGGATCCATATGGTGTTTGTATCCAGCTGGCTTATTACAGTGCATGTTTTGTGTCATCAGCACCATTACCAAGGTAACCAGGGCTCTATTTGGAGCTTTGATTATTTCCGAGATGTTCTCTTTTGGCACCTGCATCATGACGTTATGATACAGTACGTTGCAGTGTCATGACATCATCATGCATTGATGGCACTATCACTCCGGTGCCAAAACACCAAGAAAGAGGAGGAGACTGGCTATGAATGCAATATATAAGAGCAGCATGTTCTTCCTCTTTTTTTGTGTTATGTTGGTGGGAGGCCTGAAAGGCCTTTGAGGACATCTATAACTCATGGGACAGAGGATGATGAGGTATATATTTTTCCTTGGACTATTGATATTGCTGGGGACTCGCAAATTATCTAATAAGGATTGCTAAGTATAATAAAGTGATTGTAAACCCTCCCTAGTGACTTTTAATTATAGGTAAGCCTAGAATAAGGCTTACCTATAGGTAGTGGAAATATCTCCTAAACGTGCACCGTTTAGGAGATATTTCACTTGTAGTGCACCGATGATGTAATTGGCGCATTCGCTGTGAAGAAACGGACCTCCGTGCCAATTCTTCCCCCAGCGTGTGCCTTTACTGACAGGTCCCGCTCGCATGTGCAGGAGTGACATCATGTGGCTCCGGCCAGTCACAGAGCCAGGGTCCACGGCCCCGGGAAAGAAGAGGGGTAAAGATGTACGCAGCCTGCACAGGGGACAGTGATTGATTCATTTGCAGGTAAGTGTCACATGCGATTCATACTAGCCCATTATGCTTTTAATTTGCAGGTTTTGCAAGGATCAGGGTTTACTTCCTCTTTAAGGGGTCACTATTGAGCTTTATTGGATTTATTAAGTGTTTGCCCGATAGTCCATATACTATTTACATTGCCTCATAAGTGTAGTATCTTGAATATTACAAATTTAAGGATCCCCCAACCAATAGGTTATAAACATAGCAAAGTTCTGAGAAAATTTATTAGGCTTTACGTTAATATCTTATTACTGAATCTATATGACTTAATGATTTTGTTGTAGTGGGGACGTATCTCAATTAGATCGCCATCCTGGTGCTAAGTTTCTCCTCCCACCTCTGTCTGTTTCTGATGATGTCTTCTCTTTTTCTTTTACTAGTGGTTGTATAAGCGAACATGTTGCTGCCACCCAAGACGGTAGTTTTTTAATATAAAGGTGCCACTGTGGCTATCATTTAATATTGGAAAGTACAACCTGTTTATTTATGTTACAGATCAAAAAAATTTTTGTTTTCCTGAATAAGCAGGCGTTGACCTGTGAAAAAATGTGGAGACCCTCATCTTTTTATCTTGTTGATTATAACTATATTGTAATTTATTGTGTATATGACTGATTACATCTATCTATTGAGGGTGTGATTGTAACCTCAGCAACATGTGTATTGGATATTGCTTTTAACCCCTTCCCGACCACCACACGCTGATGTACGTCGGCAGAATGGCATGGGTGGGCAAATGGGCTTACCTGTATGTCCTGCCCTCCCCGTGGGGGGGGGCGCTGTTGCCCCCCCCAGTGCTCCTTCGTTAGAGGAGTGATCAGTCTCCAGGGCGAGATCAATGATTTATGGTCTGGCCCTGGCTATCGCTCCCACTGAATGAAAACCTTCCCCTGCCTGTGTAAGTGTAAACACAGGCAGGAGGAAGTGATGTCATCTCTCCTCGTGGAGTCTTTTGGATTCCAGTGAGAGAGCATCTAACCGTGAGTTACACCAACAGCACACTAACACTAGCACACATAGGTACACTTTCCACCCCCCTGATCACCCCCAGATCACCCCATATTTAACCCTTTCACTCCTTGTCACTGTGTCACCAATTGCAGTTTTCAGATTTTTCACTGATCACTGCATTGGTGTCATTTGTGACTTCAATAAGTGTTAGGGCAGTTAGTAATAGCCCTCGTTAGGTCTAGGTTGCCCCCTAAACCCCACTAATAAAGGTTTAACCCCTTGATCAACCCCCAGTTAACCCCTTTCACCCCCTGTCACCAGTGTCACTAATCAATCGCCGTATTTGTGTCACTGGTGACGCTAGTTAGTCAGTTAGGTGATTAGTTTCACCGTCAGGTTTTTATAGCTTCAGGTACCCCCATATATTACCTAATAAAGGTCTTAACCCCCTGATTGCCCCCTAGTTAACCCTTTCACCCGCTGTCACCAATGATCACTGTATTAGGGGTGACGCTGGTTAGTTAGCTTGCTTTTTATAGCATCAGGGGACCCGCCATATATTACCCAATAAAGTTTTAACCCTCTGATCACCCGGCGGGTGATAGCAGTAAGGTTTTAGCATCAGATAGGGTCTGCGTTGCCCCAGGCAGCGTCAGGTTAGTGCCAGTATCGCTAACACCCACGCACGCACCAAACGCCTCCCTTAGTAGTACAGTGTCTGAACAGATCAATATCTGATGTGATCAGATCTATACTAGCGTCCCCAACAGTTTAGGGTTCCAAAAAACTCAGTGTTAGCAGGATCAGCCCAGATACCTGCTAGCACCTGCGTTTAGCCCCTCTGCCCAGCCCACCCAAGTGCAGTATCAATCGATCACTGTCACTTACAAAACATAACACACATAACTGCAGCATTTGTAGAGTCAGGCCTGATCCCTGCGAACGCTAATAGTTTTTTTGGTAGCAAAGTTATGTAAAGATCTTGCGAGCCACAGGTGGATAAATGCCTCTGGAATGAGTACCAATTATAAAAAAGCTGCAAACACTAACCACGTTTCATTTCGTGTGCATACCAAAAATATATAAATAATTGTGTCCGTGCTAAAAAGTAAATAAAATATTTAAAACTGTGCTAGATAAAAAATAACAATATTATAAAACCTATAAGTGCCTGTCACGGAACGTCCCACACTCCGCTTGAGTGCTTCCGTCATATACCACTTCCTCCCAGTCTGTATACAGATACCCCAACCTCTCTGAGCACAAACAAGGCGACACTTGCTTGTTGCTACCAAGAACTGACTTTATTCAGAACCAGAATACAGTCTTATATACACAGGAGAAGATTACTCTAACAATACAAACGTAACCTAATTAACATGAGCTAATTATCTAATCCTTTATACAGCCTAGGTGACTGAGACATGACCTTTCGCCCAGACTTGTGGTCACCGAGCTTCATACAGTTAACTAACACAATAGCAGTCGTCCCGTCTCCCACACTGTACAGAGGACAATGTCATCAGCCCATTCAACCAACACAAACACAGGCTGATGACACCAGCATCTCCTCACAGGATGTGTCCCAACAGAATGAATCAGTCTTATCAGCAGGGGGCTGCTGGAGGAACCCCCCCTCCCTCTTCAGGGACACAGATCCACAGCAAGGAGTCCCCAACCGAATCAAACAACCAACAATATGTACATATCTACACGACTGAGTCCGATTAATACAGTTCAAACCGGACCTCCAATTCACCCCACAAAGAGCACCGTTCCATTGAAAATCCAGAGCCCATAATCAAAAGGCAACAGGCTAGCGTTCAGTCCCCTCCAATAGCCTCTGTCTCGGGTGAGTCTGTCACATTTCTCCCCCATCAAAGGTTGACTAACAAGGTCCCAGACCTCCACCTGGTCTGGACATACGTTAGTCAGGCAGAGTGAACTCACATAGTCTTCCCGCATGATCTCCATTCTTGGCTGCAAGGAATAGTTGACCTCAGTAGGTGTGGGGCAGAGGTCATTTACTCTCTGTCTGGCTGCCAGGGCTTCAGCTGGATTGTTTTTAACATTCCTGGGCTCGGTCTGCTGCTGGGCAGAGGGGTCAATCACCCCTGCTTCTTGAAGCTGTAGAGGGACACTAGGTGCTAGGCAGAGGCCAGCGGTGTTCTGCCCTGTTGCCAGCGATTCAGCTGGGAGTAGCAGCTCCACTACATCAGCTTGTCGTCGGAGAGAGGGGCCAACTGCCCCGGCTCCCTGGAACTCCACAGTTGTTGCCGGTGCTGGGAAGAGGTTGGTAGCACTCTGCTCTGTTGCCAGCACTTCTGCTGGGGACTCTGCATCCTCCGCTCCAGCTAACCGTTGGGGCAGGAGGCTGGCTTCCTCCACTCCCAAACTGTGTAGTTGCCATTGGAAAAGGGAGCCAGCTGCTTCCTTTTCTATTCCCTCATCTGGCTGCTGGGACGACATGTCGATGGTACTGTCTCTCAGGTACACGGATCTTTGCTGGGGAGGAAAGCCCGCTTCCTCCACCCTGGCCAACTGTTGGGGAGGGACAACACACACCTCCTCTCCCTTCTCCCCCTGTATCTGCTGCTGGGAAGTGATTGCCATCTTCTCACCCTGAGCCTCCACAATTGCTGCAGGTGTGGGGCAGAGGTCTTGGACCCTCTGTCCGGTTGCCAGCACTTCTGCTGGGGGTTTGCCAGGTGGTTCCTCCTCTACAGAAACGTCTATTAAATCCCCAGTCTCTGGAATAGGTAAAAGTGTGGGGCAGAGGTCTTGGACCCTCTGTTCAGTTACCAGATCTTCAGCTGGAGAAGTTTGTTTTAACTCCATAGATGCTGCTGGCAGAAAATCACATGTCCCTGTCAGTGTTGTGGGAGAAAGGCCGACTACCTCTTCTCTCAAGAAGGCCGAAGCCACTGTTGGTGCTGGGCAGAACAGAGTGAACTTTGGCCCTGATAGC
This sequence comes from Aquarana catesbeiana, assembly GCF_042186555.1. Taxonomy (NCBI): domain Eukaryota; kingdom Metazoa; phylum Chordata; class Amphibia; order Anura; family Ranidae; genus Aquarana; species Aquarana catesbeiana. The sequence goes on from NC_133334.1 coordinate 151,596,590, forward strand.
AGCTCTTCTGCTGGAGGCTCATCAGGTTGTTCTTCCTCAGCAGAAAAGTCTATCAAATCCCATGTCTCTGCAACTGATGTCTGGGGATAGAGGTTCACCATCTCCTGTCCATGGAAACCAGAAGATGCTATCATTTCTGGGCAGAGGTTAGCAGAGCTCTGCCCTGTTGTCAGCACTTCAGGTTTGGGGACGGCAATCTCCGGATTTTCCACTGCTGATTCTCTGGCATGCTGCTGAACTTGTTCTAGCAGTTTCCTGTATGCCCTTTCCAGATGCTGCTCCTTCCTTAGCAAATGGTCCAGATCAGGTTTGAGCTCTGAGACCCCTGCAAGACCGAGCATAGACTCTCTATAGTCTCTCAGGTCCTCAAGATCAGGTTCCCCTTCATCGCCAAACATAAAAAGATCTGTAAGGCTCTCCCACAGCAATCCAGGGCCACCAAAGTCATATCCCTCCGGAGAGCATTCTGTTGTCTCCCCTAAATATCCCTCCTCTGCGTGCCATTGCAGAGCCCGATAACGATTGTCCAGCTCTATCTCCTGCTGAACCAACCTGTCCAACTCAGTCACCCATTGCTCCTGGGGCTGCTCTCCCAGGAATGCCATCCGCAATGCCCGTTGGTCACTGGCCCGTTGCTCTTGGGTTGGAAAGCACTTGCCCTGTTTTATACCAGCGAGACGGAGGGCTGCAATCCAGAGCTCCACCCGAATTTGCTGCCTAAGATCCAGGTATTCATCCTCAGACACAGTCCTGGTGTATGTTGAAAGGATGATCCGCAGCAGCCCCGGGAACTCTGATGCCAGGTCCATATCTCCGCTGGGGTGACTGAAGTCTGCTATGCTGATCTTGGATCCAGTTGGAGGTTTGGATGTCCCAGACTTCAGGAAGCTATCCCACCGCTGCCACCAATGTCACGGAACGTCCCACACTCCGCTTGAGTGCTTCTGTCATATACCACTTCCTCCCAGTCTGTATACAGATACCCCAACCTCTCTGAGCACAAACAAGGCGACACTTTCTTGTTGCTACCAAGAACTGACTTTATTCAGAACCAGAATACAGTCTTATATACACAGGAGAAGATTACTCTAACAATACAAATGTAACCTAATTAACATGAGCTAATTATCTAATCCTTTATACAGCCTAGGTGACTGAGACATGACCTTTCGCCCAGACTTGTGGTCACCGAGCTTCATACAGTTAACTAACACAATAGCAGTCGTCCTGTCTCCCACACTGTACAGAGGACAATGTCATCAGCCCATTCAACCAACACAAACACAGGCTGATGACACCAGCATCTCCTCACAGGATGTGTCCCAACAGAATGAATCAGTCTTATCAGCAGGGGGCTGCTGGAGGAACCCCCCCTCCCTCTTCAGGGACACAGATCCACAGCAAGGAGTCCCCAACCGAATCAAACAACCAACAATATATACATATCTACATGACTGAGTCCGATTAATACAGTTCAAACCGGACCTCCAATTCACCCCACAAAGAGAACCGTTCCATTGAAAATCCAGGGCCCATAATCAAAAGGCAACAGGCTAGCGTTCAGTCCCCTCCAATAGCCTCTGTCTCGGGTGAGTCTGTCACAGTGCCAATGCTAATTAAATACATATAGTGATCAATGTTAAATGCAATCCATTTGTGAAAATATGTTCAAAAGTGCCACGTGCAAAAAAACAATATATGCATATAACTAGGATTATAAAATCCAAGTGCTGGTTGTGTAGCAATCAATGTCCACATCCAAATAAAAATCAGTTCATAGATAACAAACATAAAGTGCAAACATATAGGGGGTCATTTACTATAGCGCTATGCCGCTAATTCGCGCAAATTGCCGCAAATTAGCGCTAATTTGCGGCAATTTAGCGCTAAAACGGTATTCACTATAGCGCTGGTGAGAAAATACTCCCAAAATCGAATTTACTATAGCTCCCTGAAACTAAATAGCTCCCAAACCCTTACTCTGCTAAAACCTAGAGAATTGCACATGGAAATAATGTTTAGAGCATGATATCATTGCCTAAATGGTACTGAAATATGTGGTATATTATTTAAAGATTATCTGCTTTTAAACTGTGTGAAAAAGTGATTTCTACACTGAAATATCTTTAAAAGTCTGAAAAGTGAAAAATTCCCCGTTTTGATCAACTAGGTGCCAACACAACTGAGCATGCTCAGACGTGAATATAACTCTCATTTTAACTCAAGTGTCTTTTTTACCCGGAGCTATAGTAAATACCAAAATGAGAGCTAATTAGAGAGCATTTTTTGGGAGTTAAAATCTGCTCTAATTTAGTCCAAATGAAGTTTCAGTCATTGATTCTAATGGAACAATTCTAACTTTCACAAAAAAACCTTTTAATGTTGAGATGAAATGTATCTTTCTGTGAAATAAATTTTCCTTTACAACCTTGTTGCTTCTACTTAAAATATTTTGATTTTAAGAATGCTACAATGTAGAATGTTTTGATGTTTTGGTAAAATATATTTTTCTCTGTCACTTTCACTTGTTACTCTTCATCTCACAACAATCTTTACCCCAAACTCACGCAGGTGTCTTTATAATCTACAAACAATACCAATTGCTGATGAAAATTTAAAATGAATCACAATTTTTTGTGCTTTTTATTATTTCCAAATATTCATAATTTGAGCCCAAAAAATGTGATATGTGTACCAACATCAGAAATCAAAATGTAATTCCCAAAAATTTGAGGGTAATATTCTACTCTCACCCACAAAAAAACACCAAATATCACAGACTAAATCAAGAAGAATAACTCTTGAGTAATGTAATTCCATCACCTGTATGTCCAAAGAAATGCAGTATTTATGTGTTTTTATATGTAGTTATGTGTAGGAGGGTCCTATACGTGGCAGCTCTGTGGCTAAGAGGTTCGAACTTCTGCTTAGTATCTCTAAGGGCTTGGGTTCAAATCCCAACCATGTTACTTCATGTAGAGAAGTTGTCTCATCTCCCAGGTCCTATAACTATGTCTAAATGTAGTAGTTATGTGTAGGAGGGTTCCACCACCATTGTAAGTCTTTTCCAAATACACTATATAGCCAAAAGTATTGGGACGCCTGCCTTTACACACACATGAACTTTAATGGCAGCCCAGTCTTAGTCCATAGGGTTAAAATTTGATTTGGCCCACCCTTTGCATCTAGAACAGCTTCTGGGAAGGCTGTCCACAAGGTTTAGTGTGCCTATGGGAATGTTTGATCATTCTTCCAGAAGTGCATTTGTGAGGCCAGGCACTGATGTTGGATGAGAAGGCCTGGCTCGCAGTCTCTACTCTAATTCAGCCAAAGGGTGTTCTATCGGGTTGAGGCCAGGACACTGTGCAGGCCAGTCAAGTTTCTCCACCCCAAACTTGCTCATCCATGTCTTTATGGACCTTGCTTTGTGTACTGGTGTGCAGTCATGTTGGAACAGGAAGGGGCTTTCCCCAAACTGTTCCCACAAAGTTGGGAGCATGAAATTGTCCAAAATGTCTTGGTATGCTGACGCCTTAAGAGTTCCCTTATCTGAAACTAAGAGGCCAAGCCCAACCCCTGAAAAACAACCCCACACCATAATTCCCCCTCCACCAAATGATTTGGACCAGTGCACAAAGCAAGGTCCATAAAGACATGGATGAGGGAGTTTGGGGTGGAGGAACTTGACTGACCTCAACACAACAGAACACCTTGGGGATGAATTAGATAGGAGACTGTAGGTCATGCCTTCTCCTCCAACATCAGTGCCTGACCTCACAAATGCACTTGGAAGAATGGTCAAACATTCCCATAGACACACTCCTAAACCTTGTGGACAAGAAGAGTTGAAGCTGTTATAGCTGCAAAGGGTGGGCCAAATGAGTTTTGAACCCAATACTAATACTGGGATGCCATTACAATTCATGTGTGTTTAAAGGCAGGCATCCCAATACTTAGGCCAATATACTGTGTATTGCTTGTGACACAGAGCATGGCTATGGACTTAGGGCTGGTTCACACCACAGAAATGCAGAGAACATGTGTGGGGCTGCCTGGTGGCTAAGTGGCTAAGTGTGTAGCAGTTCTGTCTAGCAGCACCTGGGACGTTGGTTCAATTCCCCAACATGCTAATCCTTGTGTTGAAGTTTATATGTTCTCCCTGTGTGGGTTTCTCACCACAATCCAAAGAAATGCTGGCATTTTATTTGTCTCCTGTCGAAATAGGTTCTAATGTAAGAAAGTTAATTTTGGACTTTATATTAGAAGCTCATTGCAGCCAGGGACTGATGTTAATGTTTATTAGCACTAATCATGCCCAGGGACTTGGACATTTCAAATTTTAGGGTTTACACTGCACAAGTACATATGATTAGAAAACTGTTGCTTTGTTTATGTGGATGCAAATGGACTTTGATCTTTGGCCTCTAGTTGGAGATTTGATGCACATAGCCAAGGGCTAACACAGTTGCAAATACTATTATGTGTTCCTGCTCATCAGGTGCAATCACTTTAGACATACATGAAGAGACAGATTGAAAGATACTGGTGGGCGTGTACTTCTATTGGGTGTGTCAGTGTGCTAACAATACAACCTCTCTTATATAAAGGCCTGCAGTAGGGGGGTTCGTTTGGCCTGAGAAGGTCAGGTTTTTTTGTTGTGAGGGAGAAGGAATGATATTGGGACATTTGATGAAATTCTTGTGCGTTTTTTTCAATCAAAAGTGGGTTTATGTGGCCATGCTGTCAATGTTGTGTGTGTATTGTTCCTGTCTGATCATGCAAACATCGTTTGGAAGCACATCTGCTGACCTACTCTTTTTGATCTCGTTTAATCGTGTACACCAAAATGCAGCTTCCAGCAGAACATGGTCACCAATGTATGTATGTGTGGATTGTGGGCTGGTGGTGGGTGTTTTGAATAAGTCTTTTGTAATATTATGTTGGAATGCTTTGTAAGAATGACTTAAGTATGTTTCTATAATCTTGCAGATAATGTGATGTGTTGCCCGCTATACACTGAAATTAAAGCTGTGTCCACTCTAAGGTTTTGTCTAATTTTAGATTGTAAGCTCCTATGAGCAGGGCCCTTAAAATTCTGTTGCTAAATGTAGCACCATATATCCTGTCCATTTTTTTTTTTTTTTGAAGCTAGTAAATGTAAATTTATTTTTTTTTCTGCTGGTAAAATAAAAGTACATTATTGAGCTTTTGTTGTGGTGTGTTTTTTTTTTTTTTTTTCCCTTCTACTTTTCTTTCTCTTTAGTTTTTGTGGGTGGTGGTTTTGGGAAAGTGCAAGATCTCTTATATTTTATTTCAATATGTATTTGTGCACCAAAAAACTAATCTTTTTGCCCTGGTTCACATGCTACTGGTTCACTTGAAGTAGCACGATTTCAAAGTAGCAAGGTCAGCGTAAAATTGGCAAAAGTAGTGCAGGAACTACTTTAGCAAATTGATGCGGTGCCACAAAAAAAAGTTGCATCGATTGGAACAGTGCCATTGCCAATAGTCATGCAATTTGATCTCTCAAATTGCATGACCAATCGCTCCAATGTAAACCTAGGCTTCTGCACAACTGCAAGTTATATATAAAGATTCCACCTTTATCATTAACAGCTGTGGAGAATTGCAGGTAATGAATTCAGCTGGTGAATAGGCAGTGTTTGAATGTGTCAACTCTGGTTCACCTTGGTGTGATTTGACATGTCAAATCTGTGGCAATTTCACTGTTCTAATTGATGCGATTTGTATTGATATTGGTGCAGAAACCTGCACTGATGTCTCTGATGTTGCCCCCACAGTCGGGACTAACATGCAAGAATGAAATTGTGGGAGTTCAGCTGAACGCTTTCCTCCTGCTGTCAGTGTGAACCAGGGCTCAGACTGGGCCTTTTGCCTTTGTAATGCACCTGCTGCTAACCCAGGGACACCATTTCTTATCAAACTCCCTTAAGTTTACCTTCAAATATATGTAGAAATACAGATTTGCATATCTGAAAATAAAAAATACTAATCATGGTTGAGATCAAATATTCGCAGCTGCAATCAAAAGCGTGGTTTCACCTTCTGACCCAGAAATTAGTCATTGTATGCACCCAGAAGTTCCTGTGCTGGTCAGGATCTCCATCTAAGTGGACATGGCGAGGTCTCTTTAGCAGAGAGGAGGTGCTGCTCATTGGCCGGGTAAGTGTAGGATATGTACTTGTACTTAATCAATGCGGGGGTTGATGTCATAGTTAGATTTGGTGTGGGTGGGGTTAATTGATTTGTTTGGCATCACCACACATTTGCTTCCATTCCATGTGCACACATCACTTCCTGCATTTGTTCTGCTGATGTAAATCAGTAAGGACTATGCAAGTATAAATGAGAGCTCCTTTTATTAAAATATATATGACTTGTTTCACAGCTGGGTGAATTTTCCAGCAAATTTGGACCTCTGAGTTGCATGACAAGTTGTACCCCATGATTCTCAATGATAACCATTCATATCTGTGCTACTTTAAGTCGCACCAACTTCAAAGTAGTCCCTGTACTACTTTGGTGTGACTTGAGGTATATCGAGTACAATATTACAGCGGCATTCCCAGAAGTTGGGGCCAAGTTGCAGCGGCAGAGTGGCACCAAAATAGTGTGACTTTCAGGTCGCAGCAGTGTGAATGAAATTCAAGGATAACACCTTTGAATTTGGCCCTATTGTCACTTGTGCATCCTGAAGGTGTAGCAAATTCGTCCCTGCACTACCTTGGTTTGACTTTGATGCAATCTGAGGTCCATACACCACAAGATTACACAGACATTGCTTCAAGTCATGACAAAGCTGTGCAATTTTAGGGTTGCACAAGTGCAAATGGGGCCTTATTCAAAGGTGTTATCAATTAATCGCATTAGGTTACTTTCACACTTGGGTGACTTTTCATGGAGCTTTGGACCTCAGAGTCACATGAAAAGTTGTCCCCCTTGATTTCCATGCATATTTATTAGAGCTGCACGATTAATCATCATCGTGATTTTTTTCCCCTTTACGATCTTGAAAAAAGCGTTTCACGATTCTTGCTATGTAAAGTACTCTCTCTGCTCTTCTGAAGCCACAGCCGAAAAACCAGGAAGTCTGCCAAGAATTAGAACATTCTTTATCAGTGAACTTAACTAGAAACCGTGTAACAATTTGAAAATTAAATAGAATTCTGTGTAAGTGAGGAAAGTTTAACCACTTAAACACTAAACATTTTTCTGACATTTGTTGGTTTCAGGTTAAAATCATTTTTTTTTGCTAGAAAATTACTTAAAACCCCCCAACATTATATATATTTTTTTAGCAGAGACCCTAGAGAATAAAATGGTGGTTGTTACAATATTTTATGTCACACTGTATTTGCCCCTTTCAAATGCAATTTTTTTTGGAAAAAATTACTTTAATGAATTAAAAAAAAAAAAGAAGTTAGCCCAATTTCTTGTGGGATAATGTGAAAGATTTTACGTCGTGAGAATCGTGATCTTTTTATTCTAAGCAAAAAAATTGTGATTCTCATTTTGGCCAGAACCGTGCAGCTCTAATATCTATGCAACTTCACCCATGTTCACATAGGTCTGAATTGACATGTCAAATTGTAGGCCAAATCGGCGCCTATTGATGGCAATGGAACTGTCCAAATTGGTGCAACGCCGCAACGATTCTCAAAAGTAGTTCCTGCACTACTTTGGGCGACTTCAGGGGGCGATTTCTTACCTCCCAACTTTTTGAGATGGGTATAAGGGACACCTATTAGCAAAAGTAGGTAGGCATAGGACACCTTCTTAAAGGAGAACAGTTGGGACCTATGTGATTTCACTAGACATCTGTGCAGGAAAGTGCACTGATGTCTCTGAAATCCCTGACAAAGTCGGGCTGAGTCACACTTGTGCAACTTTGGAAATCAGAGTCATATGACAAGTCATACCCCATGATTTTCAATGTGTACCATTCATATCTGTGCGACTTCAAGTAACACTGACTTCAACGTAGTCCCTGTACTACTTTGGTCTGACTTTGATGCGAGTTGAGGTCCATAGACCTCAAGTTTACACAGGCATTCCCTGGAATTGCGGCAAAATTGTTGATGCAAAATCGTGGGAAAGTTGCGTGTCTTTCCCTGCGACTCCTGCGTCCATAGACCTCAAGATTACACAGGCATTGCTTAAAGTCGCATTAAAATCTCGCAACTTTCAGGTCGCACAAGTGTGAAAGGTGCCTAAGTAACTGTGCTGAGTACTATTTTATACCTAGAATATAAAGTAGTCCCACCATCAAACACTAGTAAACATATGTTCTCAATATAATTGTGCTCAAATGGCTGAAAATCACACAGATGGTATCACCTACTGAAAGCTTGCATTGTACTCAGCAGCATATGCTGAAAAGAGGCAAATGCCTATTAGCCAATGCCACATCAGCATGAGCATGATTGTTACTATAATATTAATGCCTGAAATGCAAAACATTATTGTATTGAATCAAACATTAGTAAATGTATTTTCTCTGTAGGTAAGTGCTCAGCTCTGTAGCATAGCGGTATACCCTGCTGCCCCCAAAAGTTCAATCCATGAATTCAAATCCCACTGACAGCGTCACCTCCTGGAAGTGTGCATTGTATTCAGAAGCATAATTAGCCAAAGCACATCAGCTTGCTTTATTGCATATTTTAACTCTTCAAATGCATGCAATGGTATGTACTTATTCAATAATATTATGGTATGGAATTCCAAAATTCAAGGAAAAAAATGTCGTAGGGTCTCCCCAGTACATACCAGGCCCTTCGGTGTGGACTTTAAGGGGAACCCCACACCAAAATGTAAAATAAATTTGATGTGGGGCCCCCCAAAATCCATAGCAGACCCTTATCCGAGCATGCAGCCTGGAGGTTAGGATAGGGGGGGACGAGTGAGCACCCTCCCCTTCTGAACCTTACCAGGCCACATGCCCCAAAGCACCTTTTCCCCATGTTGATTGGGACAAGGGCCTCTTCCCAACAACCCTGGTCGGTGGTTGTCGGTCTGCAGGCAGGGGGTTTATCAGAATCTGGAAACCCCCTTTAAAAAGGGGGCTCCCAGATCCTGTCCCCTATGTGAATAGGTATGGGGTACATTTTACCCCTACCCATTCACCAAAAAAAGCAGTGAAATGTAAAAAAAATCAATAGCCGGTTTTTGACAAGTCCTTTATTGTAAAATAGCTCCAAGCTGTCTTCTTCCCTGAGCCCTCTTCTCCAGACGCTGACTCTCCCTCCTCCATCTTCTCCCCGAGCTGTATTCTCTGAGAGCCATCTCTCCTGCCGCCGCCATCTTCTCCATCTGCTGTGTTCTTCCGCACCGCTGGTTACCCGCTAATAAAAAAAAGCTGCTCTTCTTCCATGGTGGTCTTCCTCCGCTGTGTTGTCACCCGCTGTGTGGCGTCTCTTACATGACGCCATGGAGCGGACTCTCCGGGTGACATTATCGGATGGCCACAGAAGACCGCCACAAGAAGAGCAGCTTTTTTTTTATTAGTGGGTAACTGGCTGCACTGAAGAACACATCAGCGGGAAAAGATGGTGGCAGCAGGAGAAGCAGCTCGGGGAGAAGAAACATCAAACACTAGTGAATGTATTTTCTATGTATTTTCTATGTATGACTGTGCTACACCCAATAGGCTAGCGGTCAGCACTTCTACCTTGAAGAACTCATGGTTTCAAATCCCACAGAGAAATACTAAAAGATTGAATTGGTGAAAAAAAAGCAAATGACTATTAGCCAATTAGCCAAAGCAGCATATGTTGAAAATAGGTGAATGCCAATTAGCCAATGCACTTTAAATTTGGCTGATTCTATTATATTAACTCTTCAAATGCATGCAATGATATGTAAGTATTCAATACTATTATGGTGTGAAATTCCAAACACCACACACTAACTAATGGGCAGATTACATTTTTTTGTTTGTTCATTTTAATTCGCTTGTGCACTGAAAAAATAAACACAGCTGGGGGATGGTAGGTTGGCTGGTATTTGAACATGTACCATGAGTGCTGTGGAGACATCTGAGCAGACTACTAAGCCATTGTGCTAAGTATGAGACCTGCATAATAGTGTAGTATGATTAAAGAATTAATATGAATAATTACCGCTTTATAGTCACCTAAATAAAAAAATAAAAAACAACATACAACAAATAGGTAACCTAAATGTTTAATACATGTAACTTTACAGAATAGCAGACATTACTATGTAATAATCATTCATAACTGCATTAGTTAGCAAAAGAAGGAAAAAACTAGGAATACTAATTGCAACATACATCAATAGATGCACACGAGGTAGAGCACATCTCACATAAAAATACATACATGGATCATGGTTACAGTGCAGTACTATATAACAACTTGGTAGGAATTGGAATTTGCATATACACGGAAGCGCTAATTAGCGTCAGCTTAGAATTTACTAACATGTGTTTCTCACTAATAGCGCTAATTTTTCATTCACACATTCGCCTGTTGAAATTTTATTTGGCTAAAATGGGAGCTATTATTTGCCATAGTGCCCAGTACTTCCTGGCGCTATAGTAAATGACCCCCATAGATTTTAACGGTGTTCGCATGCTCGAACAAACTTTTTTTCTGGTGCGAACCGAACAGGGGGGGTCAGCTCATCCCTACCTAGCAGTAAAAAGGGTCGCTGGTTCGTATTCCAAACCACACCACAAGACTACCTGCCTGGAGTTTGCATGTTCTCCCTGTGCCTGCGTGGGTTTCCTCCGGGTACTCCGGTTTCCTCCCACACTCCAAAGACATGCTGGTAGGTTAATTGGCTTCTGTCTAAATTGGCCCTAGTATATGAATGTGAGTTAGGGACCTTAGATTGTAAGCTCCTTGAGGGTAGGGGCCCATGTGAGTGTATAATGTATATGTAAAGCACTGCGTAAATTGACGGCACTATAGAAGTACCTTAAACAAAAATAAATAAGTCTTCACTAATATTATGGTGTGAATCTCCAAAACACCATACACTAGCTAACAAGCAGTTTACATTTGATAAACTTTATTGTATGGTATATAAACCATCAAACACTAGTAAAAGTATTTTGTATGCATAATTGTGCTCAGCCCAATAGGCTAGCAGTTAGCACCTCTACCTTCAAAAATTCAGGTATTGAAAGACTCATGGGTTCAAATCCTAAAAGATTACTATTGGTGGAGTAAAGGTGAATTACTATTAGCCAATGCAGCATACAGTGAATGCCAAGTAGCCAATACACTTTAATGTGGTTGATATTATTGTATTAACTCTTCAAATGCTTGCAATGGTACGTAAGTATTCACTAATATTATGGTGTGAATCTCCAAACACCACACACTAGCTAACAAGCAGTTTACATTTGATAAACTTTATTGTATAGTATATAACACATCAAACACTAGTAAAAGTATTTTGTATAATTAGCACCTCTACCTTCAAACATTCAGGTATTGAAAGACTCATGGGTTCAAATCCCACAGAAAAATCCTGAAAGATTGCATTGGTGGAAAAAGGAGAATGCCAGTTAGCCAATTAGCCAAAGCAACACAAATATACATATATATATATATATACTGAAAATAGGTGATTGCCAAGTAGCCAATGCACTTTAATGTGAAAGTTTTTATTGTATTAACTCTTTAAATGCATGCAATGGTATGTAAGTATTCAATTATAATATGATGTGACATTCCAAACACCACACACTAGCTAAAGGGCAGTTTACATTTATTTGTTTGTTTATTTTAATTCACTTGTGCACTGAAAAAATAAACACAGCTGGTGGATGGTAGGTTGGCTGTTGTTTGAACTCATACCATGAGTGGTGTGAAGATATCCAAGCAGACCACTAAGCCATTGTGCTAAGTACAAGACCTGCATAATAGTGTAGTATTATTAAAGAATGAACATAAATAATTACTGCTTTATAGTCAACTAAATTAATAAATAATAAATCAAAAACATGAAAAAAACAACATACAACAAATAGGTAACCTAAATGATTAATACATGTAACTTTACAGAATAGCAGACATTACTATGTAATAATCATTCAGAACTGCATTTCTTAGCAAAAGAAGGAAAAAAAACTAGGAATACTAATTGCAATATAAATCAATAGATGCACGGGAACTAGAGCACATCTCTGATAAAAATGTTTCTTTCACATACATGGATCATGGCTACAGTACAGTGCTATATAACAACTTGATAAGAATTGGCATTTGTATATACGCGGAAGCACTAATTAGCGGCAATTTTAGAATTTACAAACGTTTGTTCCCTGCTTATATCGCTAATTTTCATGCGCAAATTCGCCTTTTTGTTTCCATTTGGCTAAAATGGGCTCTATTATTTGCCATAGTGCCCAGTACTTCCTGGAGTTATAGTAAATGACCCCCATAGTGTCCATAAAAAATTAGTGTCCATCATGCTCCTCCTTAATAATGTCCACAATAAAGTATGCTTCAGTGCTCTCCTGTGACCCCCAATCGTGCTTGCGCTCACCTCTAGGCGTGTGACACGGTAATTAAATGGTGTCTAAACACGCATTGGAGCCACTCCTGGGCTCATTCAGGGTATGCTGATGTAAACTCCAACCCTCTCAGAAGACATCAATAGTTTCACATAAAAGAAAGAAAAAGCTCCATAGTGTAATATAGCCAAGGATTTATTAAAAGTAAAATATAATTCCCATCAGGAGGGTACTCACAATATGCTGGTGCGTGAGTGCACCAGTGCACCATCCTATCTAGAGTGTGGTATACAAACAATACTTCGTATGGCGTGCGGTGTGATGTGCTCTCCTCTGCTCCTCCGTGCTGACAGCTCCGTCCTACCCCTCCCCTACGCGTATTCAGCACAGGGATCACGTGCCTTCATCTGGGGATCTAATTGGACGGACGCTCTATGTGCAATATATGCTGACAGCGGCCATTTTGCCTAGGACCGCCGACAGATCTATTGATAGGCTATGCCTGTGTAAGCAGTACATCACCAAACGGCTTTGAAAGAACTAGTGATAGGTCACAGCTGTGGAAAGATTACAGCAACGTACGGCGATGTTTTCCTATCACATTAATTCAAAAATAAGATGTTGTTTTCTAACATTAATGGCCTCAATTTGGAAATATAGTATATATGTATATAAACTAAGCCTTATTCCTAATCCAGGACAGAGCTGCACATCTCAGAGGATACCATACCGCACCTCATAAATCAATTCTATCAGCATCAGCCTGCTGAGTATATGATAACATCTATTACAATAACTGGAATTAAAAAATCTGCAATTGTATTAAAATAATGCAATAAATTTATACACATGAATAAAAATATACTTAAAAAACGATCACAGCATATGCTAAAATGAATCCCACAATGATGAGAAATCCATTAATTCTCAGTAATAGATCCTACATAGAGTACTATAGCTATCCCCAAGGGGGTCTATATCTACTAATCCTTTATTGAAACTACTCACCACCCATAAAAAAGAGGGACCTATCCATAGTAAAATATGAAATATATTAACAAATAAAAACAAAAACAAAAAAATATAAAATATTAGATATTAAAAAATATTATATATATACCCCATTGCGGGGTGCCCAGAGGGGGTATAGGCACCAGTGTGTGCAACAAGCAATATATAACTTAAAGTATATGATGTGTCGGGAAGAATGATATATAAATCAATAATTATGCCATCACCCTAATTTCACAATAATATTCTACACCTACTGTAATCAAAATCTCCATAGCTAAATCAGATAATCAATTGATACATATAGGCCCAACATAAATCTGTATCAAATGTGGATGTATGTGTAGGGTCAGGTACTCAACTACAAATTAAAAATTACTAAGAAAACATTTTAAATCAAACTCCTGGTTGAGCCCACCAGGAGATAAAGAGCCCAGCTGGTGTATCCATCAAGATTCTCGCTTACTGATTTCCCTCACAAAATTGAAGCCTCTCCAGTGACGCCTGGGAGCCTCTATTCCCCAAAACTTCATACCAGCCGTGCTTTGATTATGCACTTTCTTAAAATGTATGGACAGATGGTGCTTATCCGACCCTTTGCGTATATTTCTTACGTGCTCCTCTAAGCGGTCTTTCAAAGCCCTAGTGGTGCGACCCACATAGATATAATTGCATGGGCATTTTAACGCATAAACGACCCCTATAGTGTCACAGGATTTAAAATCTCTAATGCCATAAGACTGATTAGTTCTGGGATCAAAGAATTCCTTTACTCTTTTGTCGTTACCCGGAACCCTAACACAACTGTAGCACCTACCACAGCCATAGAAGCCCTTAAGGTCCCAGAACATCTTAGGTTTGGGGGGGGGTGGTTCTACTACATTGTGTACCAATTTATCTCGCAAATTGGGTGCTTTCTTAAAAATAATTCTAGGTTTCTCTGGAAGCACCTCTTTAAGATGTACATCCTGCTTCCAAACGTTCCAGTACTTTCGTATAATTCTTTGTACTTCATTATTTTGCAAGGAGTAATTTAAAACAATACTGATACCTTCATTATCATCATTTCCCATGGTTTCAATCCTATCCTTTAATAAACTTTCCCTATTAAGACATGCAACATCCAACTTTTCTTTCTGCAAAAAATCTTTATGGTATCCCTTATCCATAAACATGCTACTTAGCATGTTGGATTGGAGCTCATAATCCTCAATCCTCGTACAATTCCTCCTCATCCTTGTGAATTAGCCTCTGGGTATGTTTTCCAGCCAGGGTTTGTAATGACAGCTGGTGGTCGGGATGTAAGAATTACGATCTGTTGCTTTAAAAAACAATCTGGTAATGATACCATCCTTAGTGTTAAAAATTTCCAGATCTAAAAAATGAATACATTCCCTATTCACATCCCAGGTTAAAGAGATGTTGAGATCATTGCTATTCATGGAGTCCAATAGACACATTAGTGTTTCCATGCTGCCCTTCCAAATAATCAGCAGGTCGTCAATGAACCTCTTGTATAGTAAAATGTTATCACATATTTCATTTAAAACTCCCTCCTCTTCCCATTTGGCCATGTATAAGTTCGCCACGCTGGGGGCAAATTTGGCACCCATAGCGACACCTTTTGTCTGCAAATAAAATGTATTGCCATACCAAAAGAAATTGTGCCGCAAACAGTTTTTTTGGTAGCATTTGAATAAGTCGCTAACAGTCAGGAGCTTTTTTACCTGTGAGTCTCACTGTGAGTGTGAGTCTCACCTGTGAGTGTACCAGTAAATTTAGAGACCAAAATGTTAAATCAAAGGTACACTAGTGAAGAGGTCTATACGTTTCTGAGCATGACAGATAGTGAAGAGGAAGTCACTCATCTGTCAGATTCAGGCTCAGAATACGAATCTGTAGACAGCAGCGGCACCCTGAGAGATAGCTCTGATGACGAAGTTGTGGTCCCTGCCAAGGTCAGACGTACCAGACCCCGATCTTCTTCTGCTGTCTTTGAGGTGCAAGAACCGCAGGTCCCTCGTATGGAGCAGAGAGCCAGTACTAGCGCCGTTATTCCTTCTGGTGAACTGGCAAGCACCAGCGGCCTAGTACACCCTGGTCGTAGATCCAGCACTGCAGTATCACGTGGTGATGTGGCGAGTCCCATAAGTGCAATTCAAGCTGGTGAGGCGGCAAGCACGAGTAGTGTCCCACTGCCACCAAGAAGAAGACAAACACAGGCCCGTCGAGCCCATAGTGCTGCTGCATTCGCCAGTCCTAATTGGAAACTGTGATGGAGATATTGAATTCCATATTTATATCAATGAGATTCAAGCGGACCATTGCAAGGACTCCAATTAAACTGCCTTGCCCCATAGAATGTATGTATGTATGTGTATATATGTATATATATATATATATATATATATATATATATATATATATATATATATATATATATCTACGTATATATGTATGTATCCATGTGTGAGTATATATATTTATATATGGGTATATGTTTTTTAATATCATGATAGAGCATATCTCACCTTGTTAGGAATGTAGTTACACTGGTGGGAACCAGAGAAGGTTCCCAGGTGTTAATTGAATCAACTCACCAGGGGGCCATTAACATGCTACTGTCAGGACTTTTTGGGTTGGGAGATCAAAGGAGATTGTTCATTAATTCATAGACTGTGAGGCACCGGAGGTTTTAATGTTCCAGCAAAATCTTACCATGAACTTCTGGACAGCTTCAGATGTGACCAACCAGACTTTGAGGCAACTCTGAAACCAATGGATGTGGGGCATCTGTTGATTGGTGGAGAATGCATATAAAAGAGGGAGATCTAAAAGTTCAGTCTCTCTCTGTGTATCCAGCCCCAGACCATCGAGGGGATATGCTGTCTGAGTAATGTATACTGGTATCTCTGTTTCTGTTTCTTTCTAACCTTTTTGTATCCTAGGATTTGTCTTATTTAAGTGAGGTATAAATATTTCCAAAACATATGGTGCCCCATGGGAGGAAGCTTCACGTTTGAGTGATTTGTGGTTTTGCGGGTGGAGGATAACTCCAAAAACGGTAAGCATTTTTATGTCCTTGTTTGTATGTCTGTCTCCCCTATATGAACACCCAACCTAGCAAGCTTCTTTGAACATTGTTTATATATATATAACCTTTTGTCTGTACTAATACTTTGATGAGACTGATGTGAACAGTAAGTGAAATAAAATTGTACTGAGAGTGTATGAGAAGGCATCCTGCTTGGTTGGGCCAAAACTGCAGGAGGGTGTCTGCGTGAATGATAAGGGGCTCTGATTGGACGCTTGAAGGCAGTGGAAAAAATTATGATCTGGGCCTTTCTACCAACAAGCGCTTCTGGTTGACCCTCGCATGAGTCTGGGTCAAGACGCTTCCGGGTCTTTGAGATCGAATTGCACCTGTGGGCCTAGGACACACTGAATGATCTTCGATGTATGTATCTTTCTGTGTAAACTACTAACTGGGGATCGTAAGCTTTGTGATTAAATCTGTAATGTTGTAACTCCTACAAATCATATCACAATTAGGTGTGCATCAGTTAACTACCTCCTGTACTACAAGCATGCATAGGGTCCTGATTATCTAAGTTTGTTCTAATCATTAGTAATAGCCTTTCGGTAAGCATTTCTTTTGGAATACTTCAGAAAAGTCCACGGAGGGGATTAAACTATTATTTAGTTTGGGAAATCTCCAGGCCAATTTTTTTGAAGGACTATAGCCAGGACAGGGAAAATATTGTTCTGGCAAGTAGTGAAAAAAAAAGCAGCAACATTGGCAGGGGCGGGACCTGTCACCCCAATTCTTGGCCAGAGAGTAGCTACCTCTGAAGTAAAGGCAACCTGTAAAAAGGTTGGGGGAATCAGTTCAAGGTCCGGAGTTCGTAAAGGATGGGTAATCTAATTGCTTCAAAGAGGAGGTCTGAATGGGGTAAACCCTATCAAATGACCCAAAGGAAAGAGATGATAGATAAATATGGACCTTGGGTTGTGAAATATATTCAAGATTGGGCTCGCTGGACTGGGAAGAAGTATTTTAAAAGAGGTACTTTTAAGCCAAAAGCTTGGGAAGATCTGCACCTACTTACCACAGAAAGATGACACGGCCATATGAAAAAGATACGTTATTTATATGGATGCTGGAGTCAGCGAATAAAACAGAGGAAGTGAATGCATTCCAAACATTGCTTGAATGTAGGGACAAGCGGAAACCATCACAACCCCCAACAAGGAGTGACAGTGATTTTCAGGGAGACAAGGAGCAGTTGTCAAGACTTGGGCCTTATGCAATTGCCCAGTCCTTGTCAGCTGAGTGCTCATGGGCTGACATGAATTGTCACCTTTCAGTGGTGGAGAAAAAGGTAGAGCCACAACACAAGTCTGATACCTCAGTAAAATGTGGATTACAGGGGGATTGGGAGGTACAGGAAAAAGGCAGAGTAGCAGGACAAGGAGACGAAATGGCCATGCTGGCATTAAGGGAGAAAGGTCTCCAGGCAGGAGGGATACTTTCTGTCTCGCTGATGGGAGAGGATGTGAAATTAAATCTCACTAAAAGAAGCTGTAGTAAGCGCATGGGAATACCTCCGCTAATCTTTGCGGCCATGTGGTTAGCGAAACAGTATGAATATTTGAAAGTACAAAACACATCCCTAAAAGAAGCGCTAGAGGTTCTTTGTGGTGAGATATTATGATCTGTTGATAAATGGTACTGCTTAAAGGTTTATTACGGATTGCTAATTTTTCTTCAACCATGGTGAATAATTTTTTGGGGAGGAATTATTGGTATACCATAAAACAAAAAATCCACGTGGTATTAATATGTATTAAGTAATACATATTAATGATAAGTTGAGCTCAACAATTTTGTTTTGGTATTTTAAGAAAAAAGTGCACTGTTTATGTAATGTAATGAATATTTGCGTTTCATATGCTAATGTCGTGTTACAAATATATAACCATTGATTTGTTGTTTCTAGGCGAAAAAAAAAAAATGGAATGTTTATTACTACATTTTATTGGTCTTTTTTCCCTCAGATTCAATAATTGGGTTTCATGGCTTTCGGAACAAAGAATATCACAGCCTCCATAGACAATTTTTTTTTCTTCCTGGTTTCAGCACCACAATCTGGTTGATGCTTCTATTTGTCAGCCCATTCGGCTGTGTTTTTGACTACCTAAGTGTTGTATGTTCTGATCCAATTATAGAAAATTATAGAAAATCAGTGGCTATGCTGACTTGTGTAGTTTAAGACCGCTTAACCCCCCCTGCGGTTATTGTAATTAGTTACGCACCGAGACAGAAATTTTCATGTAAGCTGATTGTACAGTCTCTGTATGAGGGGCAGTGGCCTGATGAGTTAGCATCACCGCTCAGTAAGACTTTGCCAAAACACATTGCTTACACTAATCCAAAGTGGTGGTCGAATGCCTGGATGGGCTGTACTAGTTTGGATTGTGAAAGGTGTTATGCTGTATGATTCCATAAGCAGAAGTGCAGACTTGGTCTGTATATTTGGTGGCATCAATGGGCTTACTGACTGAGGATTCTATCTTGTTGCATTTGGGGGCTAAATTACCCACATGGGATCAGAGAAGATGGAAGCCGGAGGCAGGTTGATACTTCCCTCTGTCGGAAGCATGACCATGATGTCCTTTATAGGCCAGGTCAATACATGGTGGTGAGCGAAAAATGTTAGGAAGATATTTCACTCTGTGTTCTGGATGGAGAGGTCATTGCTGGGAAGGAAGGACCTGGGTATTATTTGGGACATAGACGAGTTTGTTTCTGTGTCCTAAAGAATACCAATGTAATGTTAGTCATGGAACTAGAGGGTTCCTTGAACCTAACCATAGGCAGAGGTGCATTGTATACCCTGGGCATGGTCTCTGAAATCCAGGCACAGGGATGGAATTGTGTGGGCATGCTGTATTCTCTTCAGTTAATACCCATAGGTGTCCTTCCTGTCCTAGACTCCTTGTGTACCTTAACTAGTGGTCTGTGTCCTGCACGACAGGAAGACCAGTGCCACATAAGGTGTGCAGCCTCTATAAAGAAACAAGTGTACCTGGTGGCAGGTGGTTTTCAATCCGGGTATTCTGACTATTTCTCATCCTTAGGAAAGAGAGGCTTAATGGAGACTGTCTTTGGAGCTGGAGGTGGGGCACTGGGTACCTTAAAACACTATGGAGCTGGAGATATTCAGGATCACATTGGGGGGGTCTTGTGCTACAAATCAGGGAAGGGGTTAGGAAAGAAAACTTGCTCTGTCCAGCATCACTTTGCAGGGACAGGCAGGTGGGGGTAGTATCCAGGTTGCCTATGAGTTGTAATAGATTGGTGGATGACTCAGTTCCAGGACCGTCAAAAATCTTACTTGCACTGTTCTCATCCCTAATGGCAGGGATGGAACATTGTGCAGATATCACAGTCAATCTGGGTACTATCCCATCAGACTCTACTGGGTTACACCCTGGAGTCCATCTTGTTCTGATGGTTTGAGTATAGACAGCCTCAGATGACTGGTATTGATGAGTGCTAGAGAAAGGTAGGGGTTGTGCTATGAGAAAAAGCAACAATGCTGGCACAGGAGGGGGTCACGTCTAATAGATGCCGGGGTAGTGTCCCAACTGGTCCTAAACAAAGTTAAAAATACTTGAGACTGGAGACCAGGGTACTGGT
Source organism: Aquarana catesbeiana (assembly GCF_042186555.1). Classification (NCBI taxonomy): domain Eukaryota; kingdom Metazoa; phylum Chordata; class Amphibia; order Anura; family Ranidae; genus Aquarana; species Aquarana catesbeiana. The sequence goes on from NC_133334.1 coordinate 151,616,812, forward strand.
GCTGGTATCACATGTCTAATGATGCACTGTTTTCAGCATCAGGTTAAATGGTACTCAGCAGGGTACACTTCCTCGGGAGTCTATGGTACACCTCCTCTGGCCCGTGGCATGGATATAGCAGGAACACCGGGTTGTACCCCGATCACCCCTGAAGAAAGGTTTTATAGCAAACCTGACATTCCCTTACACCAACAGAAACTTCCTCTGGGATTTGGGGCTGAGTTAAAAGCTTGGCTGATGGATTTCGGACAACAGGATGAAATATTAAATGTACTAAGAGATGCTGAAAAACAAGCCACCATACGACTCACCCATGATCAAAATAGATTGATCCAAGTATCCCACGCTTTAGACGCAGACGCTAAGATTTCCTGGTAGGAAAGTTTATTTGGGTACAGTCCTAACGCTACAGCTTTCCTAAACATTTTGCTCCACCCTGTTTTTGTCCTAATCTGTGCAGCCTTATTGCTTTTCCTGATGCAGGTAATAATGTGCGTTACTATCAGGAGAATGAACGCCAAAGCTATGAGAATGTGCACCTCAACGAGGTTTCTTCTCTCAAGGAACAGAAAGGCCACTAACTCAGAAACAAATCTCTGAGGAAGCCAGATCCAATCCAGATCAGTACAAAGAAGTTGCGCATTTAAGAGAGGACCCTCGAACTATATTGTTCTAGGGATAAGCCTCTTCAATTTTTAGTAATAAAGTGCAGTCAGGTTTACCTAAATTCTAAAAGTTTTAATCATTTTTTATTTTTTTTCTCCCTTTTGTTGTTAGTATCTGTGTACCTAACCTGCAAAAATTCTGTTAATGGGAGAGGAGTTTTTTTTTAGAAAAACATTTGTTTATGTTTTTTATTTTTTTATTATTTTTTTTATCCAACCGATGTATTCGTTTTTTTAATACAGATTCAAGGCTCTTTAACAGTCTTGGTTGGAGCAGCGTTCAATCTGTAGTTTTTTTTTTTGTTCTTTTTTTCTTCATTAGTATTTCCACTATTTTTCCTGTTCATTTTCATTACTCACCTCTCTTCCGTTCCTTTTCCTTCTTTAATATTAAGTTTTTCCTTTGGTTTCTATCTTCTCAAGATAATGTAACTAAGAAATCAGTCATATAATTTTTTGTTAAAAAAAGACTTTGCCTGCCCGCAAGTACCATATTTTAACTAAAGTATCCCTGGACATCCAGTTTTTATGTCTTAGTGTAATTCTACCTCCCCTCGTCTACCCACTGCTTTAATCTGAGCCCCGGGAGCAGGTGTGGTGAACCCAGGGACCTGGCAATAACAGGCAGTGTTGACTATCCCTACCATCAAGGGCCATGGATGATACTGGCTGTTGCTCAGACTCTGTCCCCTGTGGGGATCCCACTCTACTCGTCCACATTACACCCATTATGAGTATTTAGTCTTAATGGCCAACACTCTGCTCCTGTCCGGCATTCCTCCAATATCTGTACACTAACGTTCTCCTCTCTCTTTTTGTATTCATGCACGACTGTCTGGAGGCCCGCCCGACCCCCACCTGAAGAAGCAACGACAACAAAGTTATTTCTTGAGATAAATGTGTCACGAATAAGACTTTCCTGAACTTTCCTTCACCATGCTGAAAAGTGCTGTCTCGTGGTCCGATCCAATCGGTGCAACCCTTACACAGTCTTACCAAGTTACCGGACTAGATATGCCAGGATCCCGCCATCAATGTTGGAGTTCCGCTCTTCCAAGGCAGAGGGGCGATGAAACATTGCAGTACAGACACTCATGGTTTAGATGTGAAGTCTCAAAGGCACCAGGATTTCTTTGCTGTCTTAAGCCTACCTTGAGGAGTTCCAGCGTGTTCAAGAAAGGAAGAGGAGGCCGCAGTGGTGGTGGGGAAGGGTCGGGGCTTCTGGGCTGTTGTCGGTGGGTGCAAGATCATTGAAGGAGGACATAAGTTCAAGAATGAACTTCAGGGGGAAATGTGATGGAGATATTGAATTCCATATTTATGTCAATGAGATTCAAGCGGACCATTGCAAGGACTCCAATTAAACTGTCTTGCCCCATAGGATGTATGTATGTATGTGTATGTATTTATATATATATCTACGTATATATGTGGGTATATATATATATATATATAAGTATATATGTGTGGGTATATATATTTATATATGGGTATATGTTTTTTAATATCATGATAGAGCATAGCTCACCTTGTTAGGAATGTAGTTACACTGGTGTTAATTGAATCAACTCACCAGGGGCCATTAACATGTTACTGTCGGGACTTTTTGGGCTGGGAGATCAAAGGAGATTGTTCACTAATTCATAGACTGTGAGGCACCAGAGGTTTTAATGTTCCAGAAAAATCTTACCATGAACTTCTGGACAGCTTCAGATGTGACCAACCAGACTTTGAGGCAACTCTGAAACCAATGGATGTGGGGCATCTGTGGATTGGTGGACAATGCATATAAAAGAGAGAGAGCTAAAAGTTCAGTCTCTCTCTGTGTACCCAGCCCAAGACCATCGAGGGGATATGCTGTCTGAGTAATGTATACTGGTATCTCTGTTTCTGTTTCTTTCTAACCTTTTTTTATCCTAGGATTTGTCTTATGATATTGTATATCCTGTGTATGTCCATTGTAACCATTTCTGAGTTCGGCCTAGATTATCTTTGCAGCATATAGCAACACTGTACTTGTGGCATCACTTGAGATATATGATAAATTCTAATTATTCTATCTTTCTTTCCTGTGTAAATAAATGTAATGGTTTATCTTTTTGCCCTGTTATCGTTCATTTTTATTCTTATATAGACAAAGGTTTAATCACTTATAGTTGTATCGTTAATCGATTAAGTGAGGTATAAACATTTCCGAAACAGAACCCACCACTTCTGCAGCACCGGTACTTCCCCCATTCACTGGCCAACCCGGAATTCAGGTGGAAACAGTTGACTTTACGTCACTTTTTTTTTTATTCGCTGTTTTTCACTGAAGATCTCTATAGATCTATTGTGGACCAAAGCAATTTGTATGCTGGTCAATTCATCGCCGCCAATTCCCAGCTGACCCTTGACAGAGAATGAAAACCAATTACGGTTTCCAAATTGAAGACTTTTCTGGGCCTATCCCTCCTCATGGGCGTAACTAAAAAGAGTGTGTTGCGGTCATATTGGTCCACTGACCCAATTCACCATACGCCCATGTTCTCTGCTTCCATGGCCAGGGCACGATACGAGCAGATCTTGCGGTTCATGCACTTCAACGACAATGAACTCTGTCATCCTTGGGGTGACCCTGGATACGATCGGCTCTACAAAATTCAGCCCCTCGTAAACCACTTTAACCAACGTTTTGCAGCCTTGTTTACTCCCCATCAAGTTGTCTGCGTTGATGAGTCCCTAATTAAGTTTTCTGGCCGCATGTCTTTCAAACAGTATCTTCCCAGCAAGTGTACCAGATACTGGGGCCAAGATGTATAAGCTCTGTGACAGGGCCCCCAAAGAAAATTTTGTGTCTGTAGAAAGCGCGGATATAGGCATGAGACCAGCTATTTTTGTCCCTCCTGCTCTGGCCATCCTGGTCTTTGCATTGGTGAATGTTTTGAACGCTACCACTCACTAGTGGAGTTTTAGTGTAGGGTAAAGCACTGCACAGACTAGGACACACTTACACAGGGTCTCCAAAGATGCCATCGCATTTTGGGAGACCTGAACCTGGAACCATCACAGTTACAACCACTACAACCATAATGCCGCGTACACACGGTCGGATTTTCCGACAACAAATGTTCCGTCAGAATTTCGGACAAACCAAATTTGAGATCTGGATCTCAAATTTTCCGACAACAAAATCCGTTGTAATAAATTCCGATCGTGTGTACACAATTCTGATGCACAAAGTTCCACGCATGCTCTGAATCAATTAGGAGACGGAAGTGCTCGGTCTGGTAAAACTAGCGTTCGTAATGGAGATAGCACATTCGTCACGCTGCAAATTTTTAAAATCTTTTAATGCAGTGCATTCTCTTCTTATTTATAATGCTAGAATAGTGAAGTTGTTTTGCTGCTGATATTCACACAGAGTTCTGACAACTTGATTTCTTTATTATTTCTCGTGATCTCATGAATATTTTTTTTTTTTATCCAGCCCTCCTATTTTTTTTTTTCATAGTGATCTCCATAATTTTTTCTTTCGTTTTGTGTCAAGTTACCACAATACCATTATTAGCTTGTATTTTTTAACCTCAAGGAGGTTGGTGTTGGTGTCCCTTGTTAATTTGACATTGTATTTTTGAAATGTACCTGCCTACTCACAAACAAACTGTCCTTTTTGAAGTAAAACACATGGGCAAGTATTTGTGAAAAATAAATAGCCATTTGTTATGGGTCATAACAAAATAAAGAGGAAGGCAACGCTGGAGAAACTGGTGAAATTTGCGATGCCTTTGTACCCCAGGGAAGACATCAATTATTTTACAGTCAAAATTGTTGGCCTGGACAGGGGGCATGACCGGATGTGGATGCTAGTGCTGGCGCTGGTGCGATGTGAGAACGCAATCACTCTCCCCCCCTCTCGCTTTCTCTTACCGCAGCTTTGTCCTCTCCATCTTGTGGGACCCCTTGGATGTCCCTGTGTGCTGCTGACCTGACGGTGCTGGGCGGGCGTATGTGTGAAGAAGCCCTCGGCAACACTCAGATCCCGGCCTCTCTCTGCCTCGTGGACGCCGACCTGTTGTCGGCAGTGTTGCCTGGATACGGGAGGAGGATCGGCCCCAGAGCATACCTCCTACCCTGTATACTGGACAGCCACCTGTAGGGATGAGCTTCGAGTTCGAGTCGAACTCATGTTCGACTCGAACATTAGCTGTTCGCAAGTTCGCCGAACAGCGAACAATTTGGGGTGTTCGCGGCAAATTCGAATGCCGCAGAAAACCCTTTAAAAGTCTATGGGAGAAATCAAAAGTGCTAATTTTAAAGGCTTATATGCAAGTTATTGTCATAAAAAGTGTTTGGGGACCCGGGTCCTGCCCCAGGGGACATGGATCAATGCAAAAAAAAGTTTTAAAAATGGCCGTTTTTTCAGGAGCAGTGATTTTAATAATGCTTAAAGTCAAACAATAAAAGTGTAATATCCCTTTAAATTTCGTACCTGGGGGGTGTCTATAGTATGCCTGTAAAGGGGAGCATGTTTCCTGTGTTTAGAACAGTCTGACAGCAAAATGACATTTGGAAGGAAAAAACCCATTTAAAACTACCCGCGGCTATTGCATTGCCGACAATACACATAGAAGTTCATTGATAAAAACGGCATGGGAATTCCCCACAGGGAAACCCCGAACCAAAATTAAAAAAAAAAAATGACATGGGGTTCCCCCTAAATTACATACCAGACCCTTCAGGTCTGGTATGGATTTTAAGGGGAACCCCGTGCCAAAAAAAAAAAAAAAAAACGGCGTGGGGTCCCCCCAAAAATTCATACCAGACCCTTATCCGAGCACGCAACCTGGCAGGCAGCAGGAAAAGAGGGGGGACGAGAGTGCGGCCCCCCCCTCCTGAACCGTACCAGGCCACATGCCCTCAACATTGGGAGGGTGCTTTGGGGTAGCCCCCCAAAACACCTTGTCCCCATGTTGATGAGGACAAGGGCCTCATCCCCACAACCCTGGCTGGTGGTTGTGGGGGTCTGCGGGTGGGGGGCTTATCGGAATCTGGAAGCCCCCTTTAACAAGGGGACCCCCAGATCCTGGCCCCCCCCTGTGTGAAATGGTAAGGGGTTACAAAAGTACCCCTACCATTTCACTAAAAAACTGTCAAAAATGTTAAAAATGACAAGAGACAGTTTTTGACAATTCCTTTATTTAAATGCTTCTTCTTTCTTCTATCTTCCTTCATCTTCTTCTTCTTCTGGTTCTTCTGGCTCTTCTGGTTCTTCCTCCGGCATTCTCGTCCAGCATCTCCTCCGCGGCGTCTTCTATCTTCTTCTCCTCGGGCCGCTCCACACCCATGGCATGGGGGGAGGCTCCCGCTCTTCTCTTCATCTTCTTCTTCATCCTCTTCTCTTCTTCCTTCTTCTCTTCTTCTATTCTTCATTTTCTTCTCCGGGCCGCTCCGCATCCATGCTGGCATGGAGGGAGGCTCCTGCTGTGTGACGGCGTCTCCTCGTCTGACGGTTTTTAAATAACGGGGGGCGAGGCCACCCGGTGACCCCGCCCCCTCTGACGCACGGGACATGACGGGACTTCCCTGTGGCATTCCCCGTGACGTCACAGGGAAGTCCTGTCAAGTCACCGTGCGTCAGAGGGGGGCGGGGTCACCGGGTGGCCCCGCCCCCCTTATTTAAGACCCGTCAGACGAGGAGACTCCGTCACACAGCGGGAGCCTCCCTCCATTCCAAGCATGGGTGCAGAGTGGCCCGGAGAAGAAAATGAAAAAGAGAAGAAGAGAAGAAGGAAGAAGAGAAGAGGATGAAGAAGAAGATGAAGAGAAGAGAGGGAGCCTCCCCCCATGCCATGGGTGTGGAGCGGCCCGAGGAGAAGAAGATAGAAGACGCCGTGGAGGAGATGCTGGACGAGAACGCTGGAGGAAGAACCAGAAGAGCCAGAAGAACCAGAAGAAGAAGAAGATGAAGGAAGATAGAAGAAAGAAGAAGCATTTAACTAAAGGAATTATCAAAAACTATCTCTTGTCATTTTTAACATTTTTGACAGTTTTTTAGTGAAATGGTAGGGGTAAGTACCCCCTTACCATTTCACATGGGGGGACCGGGATCTGGGGGTCCCCTTGTTAAAAGGGGCTTCCAGATTCCGATAAGCCCCCTGCCCGCAGACCCCCACAACCACCGGCCAGGGTTGTGGGGATGAGGCCCTTGTCCTCATCAACATGGGGACAAGGTGTTTTGGGGGGCTACCACAAAGCACCCTCCCAATGTTGAGGGCATGTGGCCTGGTACGGTTCAGGAGGGGGGGGCCAAACTCTCGTCCCCTCCTCTTTTCCTGCGGCCTGCCAGGTTGCGTGCTCAGATAAGGGTCTGGTATGGATTTTTGGGGGGACCCCACGCCGTTTTTTTTTTATTTTAGCCGGGGTTCCCCTTAATATCCATACCAGACGTGAAGGGCCTGGTATGGAATTAAGGGGGACTCCCACGTCATTTTTTTTTTTTAATTTTGGTTCGGGGTTTCCCTGTGGGGAATTCCCATGCCGTTTTTATCAATGAACTTCTATGTGTATTGTCGGCAATGCAATAGCCGCGGGGAGTTTTAAATGGGTTTTTTCCTTCCAAATGTCATTTTGCTGTCAGACTGTTCTAAACACGGGAAACATGCGCCCCTTTACAGGCATACTATAGACACCCCCCAGGTACAAAATTTAAAGGGATATTACACTTTTATTGTTTGACTTTAAGCATTATTAAAATCACTGCTCCTGAAAAAACGGCCGTTTTTAAAACTTTTTTTTTGCATTGATCCATGTCCCCTGGGGCAGGACCCGGGTCCCCAAACACTTTTTATGACAATAACTTGCATATAAGCCTTTAAAATTAGCACTTTTGATTATTCATGTTCGTGTCCCATAGACTTTAACGGTGTTCGCATGTTCGAGCGAACTTTTTTCCTGTTCGCATGTTCTGGTGCGAACCGAACAGGGGGGTGTTCGGCTCATCCCTAGCCACCTGTATAGTTGCCGGCTTTAGTTGGTGCTAAGTGAGTAACGAAAGCAGCAGGGTGAGAGACTCCCGCTTTGCTTCCCAATGAGAAAGGCGGCTGCACTATTTTGTCATAGGAGGAATTGAGAGTGCATCTCCCCCTCTGTGCCTTATACATAAACTTTAAACACTGAATTCTGTTGGTCTGCATAGAGAAAAACATGATCTCAGCTGGGATGTGTCGGCGGCGGTGTGAGAGACTCCCTTTAACCTGACTATTGGGATCATCACTGGCAACACTCTTGGGGAGCTGGATCGAAGAAAGTGTCTACAAATGGAACAACAGAACAGAATAATAGAACAGAGGACTTTTGATTCTGGTGAGAAATACCCATTTTATCTTTCCCCTTTTTATTTGGAGAACTGGGGGATAGGTGTTGAGAGATTTATGTTTTTTCCCAGTATTTATGCCTTATGACCCATATCTGGGCAGCTGGGGCTGGATTTTGCAATATTTCTCTTGAGATCTGAATTGTGGGGGATAGATCTCAATACCTCATCCCAAACCTATATTTTAATATATGACTATGCCATCACAGCGTACCACAGCGTACCACTAAAGCGAGTCAAGCCGCTGCCAAACTAAAGGAATTTTCACACGGACAGACTCCCATAAAAAAACAATCAACAGTCTGCACATGCCAGTATGTTATCAAAACTACAGTGAGGGGTTAACCCTCCTAGGAAGAGCCAGGGTCAGGGCCAGGCAACTCCTGTAATAGGACTGAACCCCTCTATAGGAAATCCATCAGTAGAGGGGTTGGAGGAAGCGCAGGGGCAAACAACATCACCACCGAACATGGTAAACTCAGGGGAATTAGAACCATCATTAAAAGACATACTGCACGCAATTAACTCCTGCAAGTCTTCCATAAATGAAATGTCATCACAACTTAAAACTGTGCGGGAAGAGCTTTCACTTGTGAGACATGACATGCAGAAGGAAAGGGAAAGGACCACCGCTTTAGAGGGGAGGGTCAGTACCTTGGAGGATGAGGTAAATCCAATGAAACGGGAGTTGGACATAATAAAGGAGCAAATGACCAACTACCAGTTAAAACTTGACGAAATGGAGAATAGGATGCGCAGGAAGAACATACGAATAGTAGGACTCCCTGAACACAGTGAAGGCTCGGACCCCATTACTTTTTTGGAAAAATGGTTCAAGGAGCTGTTTGGTGACCAGTCTTTTTCACCCCTTCTTGCATTAGAAAGAGCTCATAGGGTCCCCCCTAGACCCCCTCAACTGGGAGCCCCTCCTAGATCTCTCCTGGTAAAGTTACTTTACTATAAGGACAAAGTGACTATTCTAAACAAGGCCAGAGAAATGGGTAACATTATGTATAACAGGAACCGGGTTTCTATGTATCCTGATTTCTCCCCAGAATTGCAGAAAAGGAGGGCTAAGTTTGGGGTGGTTAAGCACAAGCTACAACAACTAAAAGTGAAGTATGCTTTGTTATACCCGGCAAGATTGCAAATAAATGCTATGGGAGAGACTGTATTTTTTTTTTTTTTAATCAATAATTTTTATTAATTTTACATAGTATACATTGTACAATTGAACATTGTACGTCGTGCATGACGTAAAAGTGGACAATGCATTGAAAACAGCTCCACATTGGGTAGAGTAAAACTTTGTCCATACACAATGAATTAATGCATTGAGTACATAATAACCAGTATCTCTAGTAACGGTATACTGTAGTCGTTGCTGATCCACTTCACTAGTGTGACACCCCAAGTGGGATCACTAGAGTCACAGGAGTGAAGTGGACCATCTGTGTTAGTGCATTCCAAAGAAAGAAAAAAGAAAATGTTCTGAAAGGTTGTTAGTTGAAAATAAACATGTAAACATACTCTATTCATAGTATTGCTCGGTCAAGAGGAAGGGGTTTTAATGCAGTAACTTAGACGTGAATTGCGCAGCCTCTAGTCCAGGTGGTCCATGGTTGCCAGCTGGATTGTATTTTTTTATAATGGTTTGTGTCAGAAGCAGATGTGTGCTCATAACTGTAGTGTAATGATACCAAATCTACGACTTGGGTTAGGGTTAAGGATGTGTCTGACTTCCAGTGTCTAGCTATGTTAAGTTTAGCTGCCATCAGGATGTGGGTGGTCACTATTCTAAAGGGGTGAGGAAGGTCCTCAATAGTAAGATTCAGGATCGCAAGTGCTGGGGAGGGGGGAGTTTTGATGTGTGTAATGTTTGAGATTAGCTGGAAAATACTATCCCAGTACGTTTTAAGAAGGTGGCATGACCAGAAGATATGGAGAAGATCTCCTGGGGATGAGTTGCATCTCCAGCAGATATTGGGGACTTGAGGATTAATAGACGTGATTCTGGCTGGGGTCATGTACCAACGCAGAGAGATTTTTTGCGCCAGTTCCCAAAGGGCCGCGCATTTCGTGGCCTTGTACGTGGATTTGAATGCTTGATGCCATTGATTGTCTGTGAATTCGTGATTCAGATCTATTTCCCATTTCTTGTGAGGCTTTAGTTTGGTGAAGGTATGTTTTTGGTGTAGGGAGTTGTAGAAGTATGAGATTCCTCTGAGATTTGTGTTAGGGTTGGTGAGATAATCCCAAGTCTTGGGGTGGATGTTGTACAGAGGAAGGGGGACCGTTTTGAGGCAATGTTGTATACGGAGGTAGGTGAAATATTCAGATGTGGGTATTGTATATTCAGATTGCAATTGGGAGAATGGTTTGAGGGAGTTGTCTTGCAGTAGATGTTGTAGGGGCCCTACGCCCATGTGTGTCCATGAGGTTACTGGTAGTTCAGGTGCTATGTGTTTCAAGGAGGCCAGAGGGATGTGTGTTTGTGGTTCATGGGGGGTCTGGTTCATTGAGATGGATAATTTTTTCCAGGCTTGCGCTGATGCTTTAATAGTTGGAGATAGGGACTTTGGGATCAATGAGCCCAGTGGGGTGCTCAGTAGCCAGGTTTTCAGGTCTGTTCTTGTAATTGAGGAGCATTCAATTTGCCCCCATAGGGTAGTTGGAGTTGGATGGAACCAGCAGGGTAGTTGGGCCAGAATGGCTGCTATATGGTAGTCTTCAAAATCTATAGAGCTCGTGCCCCCCACTTGCTTATGTTTAGTCAGTTGTTGATGTGCACACCTGGGACGTTTACCGTTCCACAGGAGTTTGTTGTACATTGTGCGTAGGGATCTAAAAAATGTAGCAGGTAGTGGAATTGGTAGGGTTCTGAAATAATAAAGTATTTGGGGTAGGCAGACCATTTTAAAGGCCGCAAGCCTTCCTGTCCAAGACAGCTCTTGTTTTGCTATTTGTTGTGTCGTTTGCTGTATAGTCTGAAGAAATGAGGGAAAATTACTTGAATAGAGGTTTTTAGTGTTCCTTGGGAGTTTGATGCCCAGGTAGGCAATATCAGTGTCTGCCCATACAAAAGGATATTGTAGTTGTAGAAGACTTTTTATGGTGGCGTTTATATTTATGTCTAGGATGCAGGATTTGGATGTGTTCACCTTGTAGTAGGAGATCGAACTAAACCATTGGAGCATATGGTGTACCTCAGCCAGGGAAACAGTCGGGTCGGATAGGATAAGGATGATGTCATCCGCAAATAAGCTGATCTTATGGTGCGTAGTTCCAATGTGTAAGCCCGAGATGTTGGGATGAGAACGGATACTTTCTGCCAGGGGCTCCATGAGCATATTAAATATGAGGGGAGATAGAGGGCAGCCTTGACGGGTGCCATTGGTTATGGGGAATGGGCAGGAGAGCATGCCCTCTGTGTAAACCTGAGCTTCAGGGTTGGAGTATAGTGCCATGATGGCTCTAAGAATCAGACCCTGGAATCCAAACTTTTGGAGTACCTTTTCTAGATAGGTCCAGTGCACCCTATCGAACGCCTTCTCTGCATCCAAGGATAGGAGCAGAGAAGGCGTTCCGGTGGATTCAGCATGGTGGATCAGGTTTATCATCCGTCTGGTGGCGTCAGATGATTGTCTACCTTTTGTGAACCCCGTCTGGTCATGGTGTATAAGGGTGGGCATAATTTTGATCAATCTTGTTGCTATGGTTTTTGCGTAAATTTTAAGGTCGAGATTAAGTAGAGAGATTGGGCGGAAATTTTGAGGTATATTCGACTGTTTCCCTGGCTTTGGCAATGTTATTACCAACGCGTTCAAGTATTCTTTAGAGAAAGCAGAAGAGGAGGCAACGTGGTTATATAATTCCGTTAAGTACGGGGTCAAGTGGGGTGAGAATTGCTTATAGTATTCCCCAGTTAAGCCGTCAGGGCCTGGGGCTTTGCCGCTAGGTAGTGAGGTAATAGTCTTCTTTATTTCTATTTCTGTGAAGGGGGCATTTAAGGTATTCAGTTGGTCTATCGTCAGTGTGGGTAGCTTGACTTTCCTGAGAAAGTGGTCAATGTCGTCTGGGGTGGGCTGGGGTGTGAGCGGGTCTTGTTTTAGATTATATAAGTCTTCATAGTAGGCGCTGAAGGCATTAGCTATGTCTTGGGGGTTGCTCAGCGGGGCTTTGGTATGAGGGTGGATAAGTTGAGATATTTTGGCTTTGGTTCGTCTGCCTTTTAGTCTTTGTGCTAGTTTCTTTCCTGCTTTGTTAGAGGTAGAATACGATGTAGCCTTAAATTTTTTCTGGAGGAATTCGTAAGAGTGAAGGAGTAGTGTTCTAAGTTCCTGTCTAAGGGTCAATAGGTGATTTGTCAGGTGGTCTCGGGTGTCAGATTTGTGTCTCGATTCTAGGGTTGCTATTTGGGTTGTCAGGTCGTTTATACGTTGCGTCCTCTTTTTCTTATGGTGGGAACTTAATTTAATTAACATGCCTCTCATGTATGCTTTGTGTGCACTCCACACCACGGCAGGGTCGGGCACCGAGCCTTTGTTTAGTGAAAAGAAATCAGTTATTTGTTCTGCAATAGATGGCGCATATTGATTGTGTTGAATGATGTGGTTGTTTACTCGCCATAGAAATGTAGTTTTTTGTAAGTTAGAGTCTTGGATCGTGATAGAGATTGGGGCATGGTCCGACCATGTCGTGGTGTGGATTGTGGAGGCAGATACATTTTGTAGAATAAACTTATCGGTTAAGAACAGGTCTATTCTTGAATAGGAGCGATGCCTGGAAGAAAAAAAAGTATAGTCCCGTTCGGAGCCGTGGTGACAGCGCCAAACGTCGTAGAGGTCTTGAGAGGAGATGAATCTTTTCAGAGGTGAGACTCTTCTGGTTGCCGATGATGTTGAGTCGATGGATATTTCAGGGACGAGATTAAAGTCTCCACATAATATCAGGTGACCTTTTTGGATGTGCTTGGCTTTACGCAGGACCTTGTGGAGGAATTTAGTTTGGCCAGAGTTCGGGGCATAAAGGTTAATTATGGTATAGGTCACTTTGTTGACTTTGCAAGCAATTATGATATAACGGCCTTCGGGGTCTTTTTCGATATCTAAAAGTAGGAAGTCCAATGAGTCTCTGATTGCAATCATGACCCCTCTGGTTTTAGTTGAATGGGTGGCGTGGAACATCTGGGGAAAGCGGTTGTTCTTGCATAGGGGTGTATCATTGGTGAGCAGATGTGTTTCCTGGGCACAAAGGATGTCGCTGTGAAGATCTGTAGCGGATCTCCACAGTGAGTGTCTCTTGGCTGGATGATTGAGGCCGTTGGTATTTAATGACAGTATAGTGAATGACATTTTGTGTCCGTGGGGGTGTTGGGTGTTGAGTGCAACACTTACGGTTCGTTGCTGGAGGATGAGTCCGATGGCAGGTGGGGTCGGTTGCTTTGATCCTGAGGCGGAAGTCCGAGTGCAGATGTGTTGAGGCACTGGTATAGGGATGTTGATGCTTCTGTTTGCAGGTGAGTCTAGGAGCTAGAGCGCAGTGGTGTTCCAGTGGCAATCCAAGGGTCTGAAATAGAGGTGGACTAGAGTGCTGCGGATAGAGCAATACGTCAGTAACCAGTAGAGAAATGCATTGACAGAGTACTGGTATAAAGAGTGGAAACTAGTGGAAAAGGAACTTGGGTTTTTGGTTCGCAGTTGTTGGATATGATATTGCTGTATTATTCAGCTAGCGCGAATATTAGAGGGGGTGTTTGACACCGTTAAATCCTCTACGTGGGGGTAAACAGAGTCAGTATCACCGGAGGGAAGGAGTTAAGGTGTCGGACTGTCAGAGCTCAGGGGATCTGTGGGATGAGTTGTCGGCCATTGTTGTGTAGATGCGAACATCCTCAGGTGAGAAGATGGTTTTGTTGTCTACGAGGAGGTAAGGCACCGTTGGTTAGTGCGGTAGGGGCAGCCATATCAGGGATTATGCTCCAGGAGTGGAGGAGCTTTAGGCCTTTATCTAGGTCTCCTATTGCATGCGTCTGACCATTGCGGATAACAAGGATGGTAGCTGGGTGGCGCCATTTGTATGGTACTTTGTGGTTCTGCAGACCTTTGGTTATCGGGTTCAGTTGCCGACGCAGTTGGAGGGTGTACTTGGACAGGTCAGGGAAAAGTTGTATCCCAGTATAGGGGCTGGGTAGTGGAGATTTTGCTCTAAGGCCCATAAGGAGCTTTTCTTTGGTTTGGTAGAAGTGGACCCTCATTAGTACATCTCTAGGGACCGAGGCTGCCAGGTGGGACGGTTTGGCAATTCTGTGTATTCTGTCAATAATGGCGTCTCTGGGGGAAGCTTCAGGTATCACTAGATGTATTAATTCTTTCGCGTAGCGTGGTAAGTCCACCGGGAGTATGGACTCCGGGACTCCCCTCAGTTTAATGTTGTTCCTGCGTGACCTGTCTTCTAAATCCGCCATTTTGGCGCGCATCCATGCCTGTTCCTCCTTGATATTGTCATAAGAATCAATCACTTCATTTACTGTGGAAGTACAGGCCTGTATACCCCTCTCAGCATTAGTCATTCTGTCATCTAGCTTGTGAATGTCAGCGGTGACTCTGTGGAACATGGATGAAAGATCATTCATGAGGGAGGATTGAAGGGACAGAAGCATGTCCTTCAGAGTTGTGTCCATGACTGGCTGCCCTGATGTGGGGAAGGAGGCCATGGAGGAATGCAGGGCCTGGTCTATGGAGAAGGGGATGGGAGCCTGGGCCTCAATTAGCTGGCGCTGTGTGTGCAGCGTCAGTGTATCTAGCCTCATCCGAGCTTTTGCTGGGCTGCTGGGGAGAGGGTCACTCTCTGGGGCTTGGTACTTGTCAGGAATCGTACCTGTGGAGTGCTGTGCGTCCTGGAGATCATCCGGGAGGTCCGTGTATGATTCGGACGGCGCGGCCTGGTCGGCGCCATCTTGGGAGTCCCAGCCCGCCGGCTTGTAGGCGAATTCTGTTAGTTTTTGGGGCTTGTGCTCCGTAAATCTTTTCCTGGATGGCTGCATCTTTGTCTCCTGGGTGCCTGGAGCGAGGATGGGTGCGGATGGAGTCGTGGTGTGGGCCGATTACGCTGGATTGTGTCCCCTGGCTGCTGAGCTATGCAGTTAAGCGTCCATCTTCAGCTCCGGTTGGCCACGCCCCCCCCGAGACTGTATTTTTTGACAACCCGGAGAGAGTCGAGGAATGGATAGTATCCTATAAGAAGAAACTATAAAAAATTCCGTCCCCTTTTTTTTCCCTAGAATTCCATGAACATTATGATTTATGATTATTTAAGCTTGGAAAATAGTTTAAGGCACTGCAGGATAATTTGACCGTATATTTTTCAGATTGCCATTATTTTTATGTTCTAGCTCTTATCACATAAATATGCACTAGGTTTGGGGGAAGTAACGAAGGAGGGGGGATGCAGCGAGGAGGGAAATTTTTACACCACCCCCTGTAGTTAAGGTATATGGTGAAAAGTTCTCTACATGTGTGTTTTTTGTTGTATGTCTAGTTTGTCTTGTTTTTTATGTGGTTGGTTTTGTTGCAGGGGAGGGTTAGAGGGGGTGGGGAGGGAGGTAGAGAAAGGGATGCAAAAGTGTTATAAGTTAAAGATAGAGTTGCTAAAAACACTTAAAATCACTAGAGTTTGGAATGGTCACATTAGGATGCCCCCTAGTAGGCCCAGTGGGGGGGTGAAAATGGGATGTAAAATGGGATGTAAGAGGTATAAGTGGTGTGGTTGGTACACTAGCGTGTTTGTATTTATTTACAGATATGAGATTAAGCAAAACGAAGTCACGAAATTAACACATATATGGAATTTTATGATAAAAGGTATGGATTTTATGGTCTATAGAAAATTAACATTCTGATGGCTAAAAATATGCACCTTAAAAAACTCACTTTGTGTTCTTGGAATATCCGAGGAATGGGTGATCTAGGGAAAAGGGCGGCAATTCTCCTTATAGCAAAAACATACGAAGTAGCCATTTTTTGCTTGCAGGAAACACACCTAACCAAGGCCTCTGCCCTCCAATTGAGATGGTGAGAATATAAGACACAATGGGGGTCATTTACTATAGAGCTGCGGCGCTAATTACCGCAAATTAGCGCTAATTTGCGGTAATTAGCGCGAAAACGGTATTCACTATAGCGCTGGTGAGAAAATACTCCCAAAATCGAATTTACTATAGTTCCCTGAAACCAAATGGCACCCAAACCCTTATTCTGCTAAAACCTGGAGTAGTGCACATGGAAATATTGTTTAGAACATGATATAATTGCCTAAATGGTACTTGAGAAGAGGAGAATAAGGGGGATATGATCAACATGTTCAAATATATAAGGGGTCCATATAGTGAACTTGGAGTTATTCACTTTACGGTCAACACAGAGGACACAGGGGGACTCTTTACGACTGGAGGAAAAGAGATTTAATCTCCAAATACGGAAAGGTTTCTTCACAGTAAGAGCTGTGAAAATATGGAATAGACTCTCGCCAGAGGTGGTTCTGTAACTATGTAACTATGTAATGAAATATGCGGTATATTATCTAAAGATAATCTGCTTTTAAACTGTGTGAAAAAGTGATTTCTACACTGAAATATCTTTAAAAGTCTGAGAAGTGAAAAATTCCCCGTTTTGGACAACTAGGTACCAACACAACTGAGCATGCTCAGACCTGAAAATAACTCTCATTTTAACTCAAGTGTTTTTTTTAGCCGGCGCTATAGTAAATACCAAAATGAGAGCTAATTAGAGAGCATTTTTTTGAAGTGAAAATCTGCTCTATTTTAGTCCAAATGAAGTTTCAGCCGTTGATTCTAATGGAACAATTCTAACTTTCACAAAAAATTTTTTTTTTCTCTGTCACTTTAACTTGTTACTCTCAATCTCACAACAATCTTTACCCCAAACTCACACAGGTGTCTTTATAATCCGCAAACAATACCATTGCTGATGCAAATTTAAAATGAATCACAATTTTTTGTGCTTTTTATTATTTCCAAATATTCATAATTTGAGCCCAAAAAATGTGATATGTGTATCAACATCAGAAAGCAAAATGAAATTCCCAAAAATTTGAGGGTAATATTCTACTCTCACCCACAAAAAAACACCAAATATCACAGAATAAATCAAGAAGTATAACTCTTGAGTAATGTAATTCCATCACTTGTATGTCCAAAGAAATGCAGTATTTATGTGTTTTTATGTGTAGTTATGTGTAGGAGGTTCCCACATGTGGCAGCTCCGTGGCTTAGAGGTTAGAACTTCTGCTTAGTATCCCTGAGGGTCTAGGTTCAAATCACAACTATGTTTTTTCATGTAGAGAAGTTGTCTTGTCTCCCAGGTCCTATAACTATGTCTAAATGTAGTATTTATGTGTAGGAAGGTTCCACCACCATTGTAAGTCTTTTCTAGCTACACTATTTAGCCAAAAGTATTGGGACACCTGCCTTTACACACACACATGAACGTTAATGCAGCCCAGTCTTAGTCTGTAGGGTTAAAATTTGATTTGGCCCACCCTTTGCAGCTAGAACAGCTTCTGGGAATGCTGTCCACAGGTTTAGTGTGCCTATGGGAATGTTTGATTATTCTTCCAGAAGTGCATTTGTGAGGCTAGGCACTGATGTTGGATGAGAAGGCCTGGCTCGCAGTCTCTACTCTAATTCAGCCAAAGGTTGTTTTATCGGGTTGAGGCCAGGACACTGTGCAGGCCAGTCAAGTTTCTCCACCCCAAACTTGCTCATCCATGTCTTTATGAACTTTGCTTTGTACACTGGCGTGCAGTCATGTTGGAACAGGAAGGGCTTTCCCCAAACTGTTCCCACAAAGTTGGGAGCATGAAATAGTCCAAAATGTCTTGGCATGCTGTCGCCTTAAGAGTTCCCTTAACTGGAACTAAGAGGCCAAGCCCAACCCCTGAAAAACAACCCCACATCATAATCCCCCCTCCACCAAATCATTTGGACCAGTGCACAAAGCAAGGTGGAGGAACTTGACTGGCCTGGACAGAGTCCTGACCTCAACACATCAGAACACCTTGGGGATGAATTTGAGAGGAGACTGAAGGTCAGGTCTTCTCATCCAACATCAGTGCCTGACCTCACAAATGCACTTGGAAGAATGGTCAAACATTCCCATAGACACGCTCCTAAACCTTGTGGACAAGAAGAGTTGAAGCTGTTATTGCTGCAAAGGGTGGGCCAAATGAGTTTTGAACCCAATACTAATACTGGGATGCCATTACATTTCATGTGCGTTTAAAGGCAGGTGTCCCAATACTTAGGCCAATATATTGTATATTGCTTGTGACACTGAGCATGGCTATTGACTTAGGACTGGTTCACACCACAGAGATGCAGAGAACATGTGTGGGGCTGCCTGGTGGCTAAGTGGGTAGCAGTTCTGTCTATCAGCACCTGGGTTGTTGGTTCAATTCCCCAACATGCTAATGCTTGTGTTGAAGTTTATATGTTCTCCCTGTGTGGGTTTCTCACCACAATCCAAAGACATGCTGGCATTTTATTTGTCTCCTGTTGAAATAGGTTCTAATGTAAGAAAGTTCATTTTGGACTTTGGATTGGAAGCTCGTTGCAGCCAGGGACTGATGTTAATGTTTATGAGCACTAATCATGCCCAGGGACTTGGACATTTCAAATTTCAGGGTTTACACTGCACAGGTACATATGCTTAGAAAACTGTTGCTTTGTTCATGTAGATGCAAATGGACTTTGATCTTTGTCTTGTAGTTGGAGATTTGATGCACATAGCCAAGGGCTAACATAGCCAAGTTGCGAATACTATTATATGTTCCTGCTCATCAGGTGCAATCACTTTAGACATACATGAAGAGACAGAGTGAAAGATACTGGTGGGCTTGTACTTCTATTGGGTGTGTCAGTGTGTTAACAATACAACCTCTCTTATATAAAGGCCTGCAGTAGGGGAGAGTTCGTTTGGCCTGAGAAGGTCAGGTTTTTTGCTGTGATTTGTGGGGGAGAAGAAATGATATTGTGCATATCAATGGTCAAAGGAGATACAGTCCCAGTGTGATATATTCGCTTACCAGATGCTGTGGACCCCTGCACAGCAGAGGTCAAACTCACGTGTTACCCCTCAGGGATGTAGGTATCCTGGAAGCTGTCACTGGAGCCGAATCCAGTGACAGGGTAGTCCACCCCTCGCTGACGAAGTCCAATAGGACGTAACACCGCGTACGGGGGGAGGAGCTTACCCACGGACGTCACCCGCTGCCTCCGCCTGTCTGTCGGGTCTGCTCGTGCACCGCAGCCCGACTGTATACTGTGATACTGATGTTCAGCGCCAGTGAGCGCCTTCTTATTCGTGGTTGTTACCACATTTTTTAGCTGAATAAACGGACTACTCTTAGAGAAGCTTTCTTTCTCTCTGTTTTTTATTGATTGATACCGGGGAGATACTTGTGAGGATATCCCGCTCCAGATTCCTATAGTGCATGGGGGCCCTTTCTTGTGGAGACTCGTGCCTGTGTGTGGACATTAGGATTCGGCTCCAGTGACAGCTTCCAGGATACCTACATCCCTGAGGGGTAACACGTGAGTTTGACCTCTGCTGTGCAGGGGTCCACAGCATCTGGTAAGCGAATATATCACACTGGGACTGTATCTCCTTTGACCATTGATATATAGATCTGACCTAACAGATTTCATCTGTTTGAATTGAATTCTTGGGGACTTTTTCTTCATTTATTATCTTATATATTAATGCGCTGCACTTATTTTGTTTTATGTCATTTTTCAGGTTTTAATGTGATTACCTGTAGTGTACAGCTTGCAATTTGGGTGAGGGTTGAGGTGGTTGCGCTGATTGTTATTCCATATATCATATTGTGCATATTGACAAATGCCTAACTAGGGAGATTTGATGAAATTCTTGTGCATTTTTTCAATCGAAAGTGGGTTTATGTGGCCATGCTGTCAATGTTGTGCGTGTATTGTTCCTGTCTGATCATGCAAACATCATTTGGAAGCATCTGCTGACCTACTCTTTGATCTCGTTGTTTAATCGTGTACACAGAAATGCAGCTTCCAGCATAACATGGTCACCAATGTATGTATGTGTGGATTGTGGGCTGGTGGTGGGTGTTTTGAATAAGTCTTTTGTAATATTATGTTGGAATGCTTTGTAAGAATGACTGTTAAGTATGATTCTATAATCTAGCAGATAAAAATGTGATGTGTTGCCCGTTATACACTGAAATTAAAGCTGTGTCCACTCTAAGGTTTTGTCAAATTTTAGATTGTAAGCTCCTATGAGCAGGGCCCTTAAAATCCCATTGCTAAATGTAGCACCATATATCCTGTCCAAATTTTTTTGAAGCTAGTAAATGAATGTAACTTTTTTTGTTTTTCTGCTGGTAAAATAAAAATACATTATTGAGCTTTGTTGCGGTGGGTTTTTTTTTTTTTCTTCTACTTTTCTTTCGCTTTAGTTTTTGTGGGTGGTGGTTTTGGGAAAGTGCAATAGCTCTTATATTTTATTTAATATGTATTTGTGCACCAAAAAACTAATCTCTTTGCCCTGGTTCACATTGATGCTACTTTGAAATCATGCTACTTCACTTGAAGTAGCACGATTTCAAAGTAGCAAGGTCAGCGTGAGTTCAGGTGCGACTTGATACACATCCGTGTGGCTTCATACACAAATGTCTATTGAAGTCGCACCTGAAATCGGCAAAAGTAGTGCAGGAACTACTTTAGCAGATTGGTGCGGCACCACAAAAAAAATGTTGCATCGATTGGAACAGTGCCATTGCTGCCAATAGTCTCAAATCGCATGACGAATTGCTCCAATGCAAACCTGCAAGTTTATTGATAAAGGTGGAATCTTATATATAACAACTGTGGAGAATTGCAGGTAATGAATTCAGCTGGTGGATAGGCAGTGTTGTATGCGTCAGCTTTAGTTCACATTGGTGCGATTTGACATGTTAAAGCGGTGACAATTGCACTGTTTTAATTGGTGCGACTTTGGGGTACAATTTGTATTGATGTCAGTGCAGAAACCTGCACAGATGTCTCTGAGATTCCCCCTGCAGTTGGGACTGACATGCGGGAATGAAAGTGTGTGATTTCAGCTGAACGATTTTCTCCCTCTGTCAGTATGAACCAGGGCTCAAACTGGGCCTTTTGTTTGTCATTCACCTGCTGCTAACCTAGGGACACCATTTCTTATTGAACGCCTTTAAATATCATAAGTAGAAATACAAATTTGCATATCTGCAAATAAACAAAAATAATATTCTCTACCATTTCACAAAAAAAGTGTCAAAAATGTTAAAAATGACAAGAGACAGTTTTTGACAATTCCTTTATTTAAATGCTTCTTCTATCTTCCTTCGGTTTCTTCCTCCATCTTCTTCTTCTGGTTCTTCCTCCAGTGTTCTCGTCTGGCATCTTCTTCCGCGGTGTCTTGTTCCCTTCTTCTCCTCAGGCCGCTCTGCATCCATGATGGCATGGTGGGAGGCTCCCGCTGTGTGACACTTCTCTTCTAATGGTTCTTAAATAATGGAGGGCAGGTCCACCCGGTGACCCCGCTCCCCTCTGACACACGGAGACTTCCCTGTGGCATTCCCCGTGATGTCAGAGGGGGCGGGGTCACTGGGAGGCCCCACCCTCCGTTATTTAAGAACCGTCAGAAGACGAGAAGCATCACACAGTGGTAGCCTCCCACCATGCCATCATGGATGCGGAGTGGCCCGAGGAGAAGAAGGGAACAAGACACCCTGTCGAAGATGCCGGATGAGAACCCTGGAGGAAGAACCAGAAGAAGAAGATGGAGGAAGAAACCGAAGGAAGAAAGAAGAAGCATTTAAATAAAGGAATTGTCAAAAACTGTCTCTTGTCATTTTTAACATTTTTTTACACTTTTTGTGAAATGGTAGGGGTACTTTTGTACCCCCTTATCATTTCACACAGGGGGGAGGGCTGGGATCTGGGGATCCCCTTGTTAAAGGGGGCTTCCAGATTCCGATAAGCCCCCTGCCCGCAGACCCCCACAACCACCAGGCAAGGGTTGTGGGGATGAGGCCCTTGTCACCATCAACATGGGGACAAGGTGTTTTGGGGGGCTACCCCAAAGCACCCTCCCAATGTTGAGGGCATGTGGCCTGGTTCAGTAGGGGGGGCACTCTCTCATCCCCCCTCTTTTCCTGCAGCCTGCCAGGTTGCGTGCTTGGATAAGGGTCTGGTATGGATTTTTGGGGGGACCCCACGCCATTTTTTTTTTTTTTTTTTTATTTTGGCGCGGGGTTCCCCTTAAAATCCATACCAGACCTGAAGGGTCTGGTATAGATTGAGGGGGACCCCACGCCATTTAAAAAAAAATATTGTCAGGGGTTCCCCTTCATATCCATACCAGACCTGAAGGGCCTGGTATAGAATTTAGGGGGGCCCCCACGCCATTTTTTAAAAAATTTTGGTTCAGGGTTCCCCTGTGGGGAATTCCCATGCCGTTTTTATCAATGGACTTTTATGTGTATTGTCGGGCCGGCAATTCATTAATAGCCGCGAGTAGTTTTAAATGACTTTTTTTCCTTTGAAATGTCATTTTGCTGTCAGACTGTTCTAAACACGGGAAACGTGCGCCCCTTTACAGGCATACTATAGACACCCCCCAGGTACGAAATTTAAAAGAATATTACATTTTTATTGTTTCACTCTAAGCATTATTAAAATCACTGCTCCCAAAAAAAAGGCCGTTTTAAAAAAAATTTTTTGCATTGATACATGTCCCCTGGGGCAGGACCCAGGTCTCAAAACACTTTTTATGGCAAAGAACTTGCATAAATAAAGGAATCAAAAACTGTCTCTTGTCATTTTTAACATTTTTGACAGTTTTTTTGTGAAATGGGGCCCTTACCATTTCACACGGGGGGAGGGCCGGGATCTGGGGATCCCTTTGTTAAAGGGGGCTTCCAGATTCTGATAAGCCCCTGCCCGCAGACCCCCACAACCACCGGCCAAGGTTGTGGGGATGAGGCCCTTGTCTTCATCAACATGGGGACAAGGTGTTTTGGGGGGCTACCCTAAAGCACCCTCCCAATGTTGAGGGCATGTGGCCGGGTACGGTTCAGGAGGGGGACCGCTCTCTCGTCCCCCCCTCTTTTCCTGCGGCCTGCCAGGTTGTGTGCTCGGATAAGGGTCTGGTATGGATTTTTGGGGGGACCCCACGCCGTTTTTTTTTTTAATTTTGGCACGGGGTTCCCCTTAATATCCATACCAGACCTGAAGGGCCTGGTATGGAATTTAGGGGGACCCCCATGTCATTTTTTTTATTTTGGCCGGGGTCCCCCTTAATATCCATACCAGACCTGAAGGGCCTGGTATGGAATTTAGGGGGACCCCACGTCATTTTTAAAAAAAATTTTGGTTCAGGGTTCCCCTGTGGGGAATTCCCATGCCGTTTTTATCAATGAACTTCTATGTGTATTGTCGGACCGGCAATGCATTATAACCGCGAGTAGTTTTAAATGACTTTTTTCCTTTGAAATGTAATTTTGCTGTCAGACTGTTCTAAACGCAGGAAACATGCGCCCCTTTACAGGCATACTATAGACACCCCCCAGGTACGAAATTTAAAGGGATATTACACTTTTATTGTTTCCCTTTAAGCATTATTAAAATCATTGCTCCCGAAAAAACAGCCGTTTTTAAAACTTTTTTTTGCATTGATCCATGTCCCCTGGGCCAGGTCCCCAAACACTTTTTATGACAAGAACTTGCATATAAGCCTTTAAAAATACCACTTTTGATTATTCATGTTCGTGTCCCATAGACTTTAACGGTGTTCGCATGTTCGAACAAATTTTTTCCTGTTCGCAAGTTCTGCTGCGAACCGAACAGGGGGGTGTTCGGCTCATCCCTAGTAAGGACCCACTTGATGTGGCTTCATATAGGCCCATTGCGCTTTTGAATACAGACATAAAAATGTTTGCAAAGATCTTGGCGGCTCGGCTGAAAAAAGTTATAGCGAAACTCATCCATCCTGATCAATCGGGTTTTATACCCGGAAGAACAACAAATATAAATATCAGGCGCCTTTACCTGAATTTACAGGTCCCAATGGAAGAGGATGGTGAGAGGGCTGTTCTTTCACTAGATGCCACCAAGGCCTTTGATTGTTTGGAATGGCAGTACCTATGGAGGGCCATGGAGGCAGCTCAGCTCAGGCCAGGATTTATTAGGTGGGTTAAAATGCTATATGGTACCCCTGGGGCTAGAGTTAAAGTAAATAATAACATGTCTGATAGATTTGGCTTGGGGAGGGGGACGAGACAGGGTTGTCCCCTGTCCCCCCTCCTCTTTGCCATCCCAATAGAACCCCTGGCAGTTGCTCTCAGAACCTCAAAACAGATGAGGGGTTTTGGGGATGGTGACCATGAGGATAAACTTGTATTATATGCAGATGATTTGTTATTGTTTTTGGGAGACACGAAGGATTCACCCAGGGAAGCAATGAAGATTATTAATAACTTTGGACAAATCTCAGGGTTAAAAATAAACTGGGCAAAATTCTCCCTGTTACCTGTAGACCCGCTGCGTGACCCCTTACCAGAAGAAGTGGCCCAGATTCCAGTAGTGAATAAATTTAAATACTTAGGTATAACTATATCTAAAAACCCTCAGTGCTATGCTTTAGATAACATCGCCCCATTACTGACTAAATTCAGAGATAAAATAAAAGTCTGGAAAAGTCTGCCAATTTCGCTGGCGGGGCAATGCAATTTAGTTAAAATTATTTGGATGCCGCAACTTCTTTATGTGTTACATAACTCTCCAATATGGCTGTATAAAAAATGGTTTCAAAAGATTGACAGGCTGTTTAGGGAACTGATCTGGAAGGGCAGTACCACAAGAATTCGGTTAAGTACCCTTCAACTCCAGCAACAGGAGGGAGGAGTAGCCCTCCCTCCCACCCACTTAGCTACTTCTAAGTATATTGGAGGTTGTAACTTAGTAGATCAAGAACTTAGAAGAAAGAGGCTTTTACAAAACACTCCACATGACTCGATAATTGAGGCCCTGGAGGCTGGATCTTTCCTCTCAAGAATACCTACCCTAAATCTTAGGATGAAAGTATGGGATACAGAGAAAACAATCTTGAAGTATGATGGCCTTACTGAATTTACACCACTGTGGGAAAATGGTAAAATGGGAGAACTGCAGAAGATTGGGACAGTGAAGGAATGGAAGAGTTGTGGAATAAAATTTGTTTCTCAACTATATACAGATGGTTCTCTGAAGTCCTTTCAGGATTTGAGAGATCAATATCCCCTTTCAAATAAATCTTTTTTTAGTTATCTACAAATCAGGCATGCTTTGAAGGAACAATTTAGAGAAAGGACTATAGAGTGGAGTGCAATTCCAGTACTCCAAAATGTAATCAACACAGAGACAGGGAAAGGCTTAATTTCAAAACTATATCTATATATTAATAAGAAGAAATTGAGTGAGATGGAGCCCCATTTGCATAGGGAAAAGTGGGAAAAAGAAGTGGGAAATATTACTGTAACCCAGTGGAACATAATTCTGGAATTGGCTCCATCGGTTTCTTTGTCTCTCTCTCAGAGGATATCACATCTGTTTCTACTTTATAGAACTTACTATACCCCCTCTAAAACTTTTTCGGTTTGGTCGCCGCTCTGACTCAAATTGCCCTAGATGTGGGGATCTAGAGGCAGACATGCTCCATATGTCTTGGAGATGTCCGAAACTGTTCCGTTACTGGACGGGGGTGATAGAACATATTGACCGGGTATTTGGTACCTCCACTGAGTTGGAGGCAAAACGTTGCTTGCTGGGTCTGGTGGGGGGAGGGGGGAAACTAGGAAACAGGCAGATAACGGTCACAAGATGTTTATTCCAAGCAAGGAATCTGATTGCCCGGAGATGACAATCGGCGATCCCCCCGTCCAGTGAGGAATGGTTCAACACTATGAATACCGCTATTCTTAAAGAAAAAGTGGTGTACATAAGGCAAAGTGCGTTATGGAAATATGATTCGATCTGGAAACCCTGGTGTGACGCAAGAGAAAATGATATGTAAAACCTAGACACCTGGCAAAAATATTGAGTTGAGAAATGACTCAAAAGAGACTAGCCCCCTGTGAGTCTGAGAAGTGTATGGTTAGGTGAAAGGAGTGGTATGAGTGTGTAGGGAAGGTGCACTGGTTGGATGACAGGTTATTCCTTAATAACATATCGGACAGTCCTCCCCCTAGGCTGTCAGACCTCCCCTTGGTTAGTATGTTTTATTGTCTTTGGACTAGATTGACCCCTTTTTCTTCTCCTAAGGGTGGTCTGAATAGGTGTGGGTAATGTGATCTAGGAGACATGTCTGATTATTATTTGTATGTATTTTTAACATTGTTGGATTTAAGAAAATAAAGAAATAGAAGATAAAAAAAAATTGTCAGCCTGAGGAGTCCTTATAATAGTGACCACAATCCGGTCCAGGACTACAAGAGATCAGTAACAGCAGAAGATGACATATCTGTCCCCAGGCTGTGGCTCTAGTGTTGTAGTTGTGGCAGGAGGTGGAGGAGGAGGAGGACCATGGTTGAACTCACAAACGTGGCTTTGGCTTGTGTGTTCGATCCTCAACCCTTTATTTAGGGCTTGTAACATAACTTCCTCACATAAGAGGCGTTGGCCCTCCTCCATTTGCTGAATTTTGCAGGCTGCCATGTAGGCATAGTCGTCTTTATTATTGGGGGGAGGGGTTCCGAGGGCCGCAGTAGCCTTCCGAAATAGGCCAGGTTCTGACTCCTCCAGGTTACTCCCCTTCCTGGGACTTTTTTTGGAAGGTGGAGGGGAGGGACCTGGGATTCGGGCAGGCTACTGGGTCCAGCCACATCCTGGCTGCCCCTTACTCCCACCACCTCCTGGCTGCCACTTTCCATGGCCTTCTCCTGGCCAAGACTTTCCTGTGTATGAAAAAGGGACATAGTTTTATTTTTTGGTTCATCAATCACACACAATTTTCAGCTCATGACTGTTGCAAATTGAATGTTAATAAATAGAAAAGACTATCATTCTGACCCCAGCATTTTTCATTCTTGTCAAAATCATTTGTGGCCACTACTGTCTATTGATATGTAAAACACTTTGTAAGATCAGAAATGACTGATCAATAAGAACATCTAGTTAACATCATTATTGACTAGATCTATGACTAGAAATATGTTGAACAATGCTATACCTGGCTCAAGCTGGGCTTCTCCACTTCTTTCTGGCTGGAAGGCCCAGGTTGGACGTCGGAAACCTCAGCTGAGGTGGAAGGAACCCTTGAAGGAAGATTGGAGAGTGCTGGCCTGGGTTCAGTCTGGCCTGCCAGAAAATGCAGTCTGTCATAGTACTTGTCATCTCTGGGAATCCTGGACCTTCTTGCGCTCCCTATTATAAGTGCTCCTCATGCCACCAATTAGGGCATTCAAATAGGGGATGTCTGTCGTGGGAATCACCGGCTTCACAAATTCCAGCAATTGATCCAGCGCTGCCTTCCTCTTTGGTTTATTGTTATAAAAGGGGTGGTTTACCTGCCACAGACAGGGCAGCTCCCTGTACGTATCAAGGAATATGGGGATAAAGTCATTATTGAATAGATCCATTTTCTCTGCAAGACACAACACAAGACAAACCCTAATGTCAGGCTAAACTCTCCTAATCTTGTCCCAATATAGGCCTCAATCTAGAAGCAGTATAGGCCACTGATGCACCAAGTTAAACTTGTACCTTCGTTAGAACGATCGGCGCTTCTGCTACACCTTCCTCCGCTCACAGATTATACGTATGACACTTGCGTGTTTTGCTTTATATACACTGCGCATGTGTGAAACTCTGACATTCATTCTTTTTTTTTTTTTTAGAGTCTTTTTTTTTTAATTCCTTACTTCTGTATTATAAATTTTACATTGTTACAAACCAAAATACATTATTATTGGATATAGTACTTATCACTTATACAGTTTGTACATAAACTCCTTGTTTCTAATACCTTACACATGGTCAATCCATGGCAAATTCAGAATTTTCTTTTTTCTTACATATTTTCTCTAATCCACATAAGTATTTAACCACAAATAATAACAACATAATCATAAACATACAACAAAAAAAAACAAAAAAAAACACACCCCACCACAAGCAAGTCAGATGACTGTTCCATTTCCTGCCCACTGTAGTATTCTATCTATCTGTACCTATGTAAAAAGTTACCTCTGCCAGCTGCTTAAGTCAGTAGTTTCTTCTCTACCTGCTGATTTTACCCTCTACCTCCATTTTCCATCTGGTACCATTTTTACTATCCTTTATTATGCTTGCCCACCCTTCTAAGGATCAGCAAAAGCAGTGAGGATGGGGCTAACCGTGGAATTGAAATGCATGGTTTCCACAGTTTGTACAGGTAATTGGGTATGCCTCTGTTACAATAGATCTGTTGTTCCTTCAGAATATTGTCGTTTACCTGAAGGCCATTCCTCAAAAGAAGGTGCACTCTGAGATATCCACCTTAGGGCAATTAGCTTTCGTGCCATAAACAGTAGTCTGCTGCCTGGTATCAGAATCTCATGGGGCATAAGTTCTGCATCAAGGTAGCCCAACAGGCATATTTTAGGGTCCCTATGGATATATGTATTAAAGGTTTCATTAATTGTATTCACCACCTCTCGCCAATATTTAACCAGTTTAGGACAGTTCCACAACATATGTATTAAATCAGCAGGTGATTTTTGGCACCGTGGACAGTCTGGGGAATCATGCCTACCCCACTTAAATAGTTTGACCGGTGTTCTATATACCCTGTATATTATAAATAATTGGGTCAGACATTGTGCTGGTGATAATGAAACTAGGGGTACCCTATCTAATATTATTTGCCAAGTAGCATCTGAAATGTCCCGTATATCTAGCTCCCACCCTCTTCTGCCCGGGCTAACACCCTCATCTCGATATGATCTCGCAAGTTGACCATATAGAGATGAGATAGCGCATTTTTTTTCAATCATCCGTGCTAATAAAGTTATAAGTGGCATTGATTTTATCACTTTCTTTTCCCCTTTAAACTGAGATTGGACCACGTGTCTTAGTTGTAAATATTAAAAAAAACTATGATGGGGTAAATGAAAAGATTCTTGCAAATCCTGAAAGGTGCATAGAATATTATGTGAGTACAACTGTGTTATATATTGGAGGCCCTTAGAGCGCCAGCTTTCAAATCCTTCCAGTTTACCTAGTTCTTTATATTGCCTATTCCCCCAAAGTGGTGAATACCCCGAGGCACCTTCATATTTCATTATACTTCTCATTTCCTTCCATAGTCTATTCATGAGTGCCATTCTTGGGCTCTTACAGCTATAAACAAAGGCCCCAGATTCCAACTGGGCCAGGAGGTTATAGTGAGAACTGTTACTTAGCAGTAGGGCCTATATAGGGTCCACCCAGTTCACAATTCCCCAGCCAGCAAATTGCTGAAGCTGGGCGGCTATGAAGTAAAGTCTTGGCTGAGGTATTGCCAATCCGCCCCATCCCTTTCTCTCTGGAGAACTGATGCAAAAAAGGGAAAAAGTGGAACTTTGAATGAGGTGGCTGACATTGTGGAGGTGAATGTAAACAAATAAAGTTTATTGATCAAGAACATTATATAAAACATGGCAATATATAAACCACATAAACTCTGGTCTACTGAATCATATTAATCCACCCACACATAACATACAGGTGTGGCATGGATATAAAGTAAATGGTTCTATTAAATACATTGCATGGAATAAGTTCATATATATATATATATATATACATTTAACATATGAGCAGCACTAGCAGTAAAAGTACGAATAAATAAATTAAACAGTGAGACCGTAATTGATACCTCAAATTCAATAAATTAATAGTCTATTATAGATAGAAATCAACATCATGATTCATTACAGATATGGGTCAGCACCGCATAAGCCCGACACGTTTCGTGTAAAAACACTCTTCAAGGGCGGATGCTCAATTAATCTATAAGGTATAAAATATAATAACATTAGTCTGGTTGTAAATAATATAAAGGAAAGGCGGGTTGGCCCATCCTGAATACTTACAGAGGGTCCAATGTGGTGAAATACCGTGACCATGCAACTAAGGCTCCAAACATGGTCTTTTCCCGGGAGCTGAGGTAATTAAAGCCGCGTGTGGCAGGACGCATACAACCAAATCCCCCGATGACACAAAAACATGCTGCTGGTTCATATGTGAAAATCCATGGTAAGCCATGTGATGGCTACCTGGGGTGGTCTGAAAAAATAACATAAATTAAGTGTGAATGTTAAAGAAAAAAAAAAAATTGTGTAAGTGTAATGATGAAAAATAGATGTGTGGATTGTGTAAACAAGAGCCAATTGGCATGGAAAAAAGTGAAAGATAAAGAACGATGGGGCCAAACAAAAAAGCCCAGAAGGTGAGAGGCATACAAGGAATGACATAAAAAATGTGTGTCAAACAATGAACAAACTTACTTGTGGAACAAACGGAAGATTGAGTGGTGTCTTGCGTGTGTAGCAGCAAGGTTGTGTCAGGGGAGGCAGTATAAATATGAGTCCTGCACACGTGCACGCTGGCTAAATACCAGCGTCATGCAAGCATGGCATAGGCTGGGAGGGGCTCGGGCAGCGGCGGTAATCACCTCCCCTGACAAAAGCCCATGTTTCCCGCTAGGGCAGCTGAGATGGAAATCACTGCTCAGAGTGTTGGCGCCAAAAGCGACACCACATGCTGGGCAGGATGTGTGGCGCCGATGCACTGTAAGTCTCTACCCACTACCCCCGACGTGTGGCGTCGCTTTTGGCGCCAACACGCTGAGCAGTGATTTCCAACTCAGCTGCCCTGGTGGGAAACATGCGCTTTTGTCGGGGGCGGTGATCACATATGAACCAGCAGCATGTTTTTGTGCCATCGGGGGATTTGGTTGTATGCGTCCTGCCGCACACGGCTTTAATTACCTCAGCTCCCGGAAAAGACCATGTTTGGAGCCTTGGTTGCATGGTCGCAGTATTTCACCACATTGGACCCTCTGTAAGTATTCAGGACCGGCCAACCTGCCTTTCCTTTATATTATTTACAACCAGACTAATGTTACTATTTTTTTATACCTTATAGATTAATTGAGCATCCGCCCCTGAAGAGTGTTTTTACACGAAACGTGTCGGGCATATGCGATGCTGACCCATATCTGTAATGAATCATGATGTCGATTTCTGTCTATAATAGACTATTAATTTATTGAATTTATTTATTTATTCATACTTTTGCTGCTAGTGCTGCTCACATGTTAAATGTATATATATGAACTTATTCAATGCAATGTATTTAATAGAACCATTTACCTATGTACTTTATATCCACACCTGTATGTTATGTGTGGGTGGATTAATATGATTCAGTAGACCAGAGTTTATGTGGTTTATATATTGCCATATTTTATATAATGTTCTTGATCAATAAAATTTTTCTTGTTTAAATTTACCTCCACAATGTCAGCCACCTCATTCAAAGTCCCACTTTTTCCCTTTTTTGCATATACATATACTAGGGATGGAGGCACACCACATATGTGCCTCATTTAAAGTCTCCCCCCCCTCCATTTGACATATTCTTTTGAATTGATAGCCTAATCCTTGTATTTTTTCCTTTCCATAATAAGCTTCGAAAAATTGATTCTATTTTTTTGAACCATTTGAGAGGTATCCATATCGGTGAGTTGTGAAAAATATATAATAATTGAGGGGCCCAGAACATTTTTATAAGGTTTGCTCGACCCACCACCAATAATGGCAACTTAGTCCATGCCATGCTCTTAAGTTGGAATTTAGTAAGAATTGGGGATAAATTATCTATCAAATAATTTTCTACCTTGGAATGTATCATTATTCCCAAGTATGTAAATGATGAAACAATTTTAACCTGAGGAGCCTCTCTTCACATGGGCAAACTAGGGTTGTCTAAAGGGAGCAAAACAGATTTATCCCAGTTAATGACATATCCAGAAAGCAAACCGAAATTTTGTATAAGTGCCAATAAAGATCTTAAAGATTTACCTGTTTCTCCAAGAAAGAGCAGAGCATCGCCTGCATATAGAGAGATTTTTTCATTCCTCGTTCCTCTAATAAATCCACAAATAGATTCCGATTGTCGGATGGCTTCAGCCAGGGGTTCGATGGCGATTACAAATAGCAGAGGAGACAGGGGACGTCTAGTTCCTCTGCATAGTGAAAAAAATTCAGATACCATACCATTTATTTGCATACAGGCCCTTGGAGCAGAGTACAGCATTTTAATCCACCGTATAAATCTTTCCCCAAGGCCGAACGCACCCATCACTTCCCACAGGTAGGTCCACTTGATGCTGCAAAAGCTTTCAACAGCGTCAAGTGGACCTTTTTTAGTCCGCAGCTCCTTTCCCACCTTTCTCAAGGTGTAATTACAATGGTGTAATTACAATTTGTGATGCAATACTTTGCAGCAGGGCTCATTCCTGCGTTTCAACTGTAGCATCTATGAGGGGTTGCAGTGTTGTGGCAATTTTTCTGCCCCTGTTTAACAGGGGCGTGTAATTACAATTTTTGATGCAATACTTTGCAGCAGGGCTCATTCCTGCGCTCCAACTAGAGTATCTGTGAGGGGTTGCAGTGTTGTGGCACTAGCACCAGTGCCCAAGGCCCAATTTTTCAGCCCCTGTTTAACAGGGGCATATAATTACAATTTTTGATGCAATACTTTGTAGCAGGGCTCATTCCTGTGCTCCAACTATAGCATCTGTGAGGGGTTGCAGTGTTGTGGCACCAGTGCCTAAGGCCCAATTTTTCTGCCCCTGTTCAACATGGACATGTAATTACAATTCTTGATCTAATATTTCACAGCAGGGTCCATTCCTATGTCCACCAAGAGTAACTGTGAGGGCTTACAGTGTTGTGGCAACACCACTACCACCACCAAAGGCCCAATTTTTCTGCCCCTGTTCAACAGGTGCATGTAATTACAATTCTTGATATAATATTTCACAGCAGGGCAACACCAACACCTAAGGCCCCAATTTCTGCAGAGTATATAGGGCAGGCCCCTACTTTCAAACATCCAACTTACAAACGACTCCTACTTGCAAACGGAAGGAGACAACAGGAAGTTAGATGAAATCTACCCCTAGGAAGGGAAATTCTGTCCTGTAAGAGTTAATATGGGAAAAATGTGTCTCCTCTCCACTGATGCTTGATCACCAATCCTTGTTTCACTAAAAACCCCAAATTTTCAAAAAACATTTGTCATTGGGGCAGAAAGTGAGGTGAAATCTTCTGACTATAGACACCCCCAGGTATGATATTTAAAGGAATATTTCATTTTTTTTTTTCACTTTAAGCATCATTAAAATCACTGCTCCCGAAAAAACGGCCGTTTTTTAAAAACTTTTTTTGTATTGATACATGTCCCCTGGGGCAGTACCTGGGTCCCCAAACCCTTTTTAGGACAATAACTTGCATATTAGCCTTTAAAATGAGCACTTTTGATTTTGAACGTTCGAGTCCCATAGACTTTAACAGGGTTCTAAAGTTTGCGCAAACTTTCGGTCCGTTCACAGGTTCTGGTGCGAACTGAACCAGGGGGTGTTCGGTTCATCCCTAGTCCCAACTCCCGGATATATCTATAAAAGTTAGTGTCTATTAGGGCCTGCTGGATGTCTATCCAAACTAGAGTTACATACATTTTTGAAGTCCCCCATAATCAGCACTGGGATCCCTGGATTATCTGCAATTAACGAGCCTATACATCGCATTACTTCGCTAATTTATGGGGGTGGGATATATATCGACTCCAGAATACATTGCATAAAAAATAATGTACATACCAGCAAAAAAAATTTGCCCTGTGAGTCCACCACTACTTGCCTGCAGGAAAACTGAGCTTTTGAGGAGATTAATATACTTGTTCCTCTTGCATAAGCTGAGTATACTGAGTGATATTGAGTAGGATATTTTTTATTCTGTAATAGGCTAACAGTATCCTTAGCCCCGGTTCACACAGGGGAGGCACGACTTGCCGGTCGCCTCACTGAGGCGACCTGCACACGACTTCCACGGCGACCTGCAAAATGACTTCTGTATAGAAGTCTATGCAAGTCGCCTCAAGTCGCCCCCAAAGTAGTACAGGAACCTTTTTCTAAGTTGGAGCGACTTGCGTCGCTCCTATTAGAACGGTTCCATAGTACAGAACGGGAGGTGACTTGTCAGG
This sequence comes from Aquarana catesbeiana, assembly GCF_042186555.1. Lineage (NCBI taxonomy): Eukaryota > Metazoa > Chordata > Amphibia > Anura > Ranidae > Aquarana > Aquarana catesbeiana. The sequence goes on from NC_133334.1 coordinate 151,651,169, forward strand.
CAGCTAGGTCGCCTGACAAGTCGCCCCTGTGTGAACCGGCACTTAGTTAGATGTTTTTCCTGCAGGCAAACAATCAAAGGATCACACCTGGTGAATTCATCAAACATAGCATGTTTCTTAATAGGATTCTTAAACCCTCTAATATTCCATGACCATATCCCAATCTCAGTAGCCATTATTAGCCATGTTTTATATGACCTACTGCACATCTTATCCAAGTGTTCACCATAGAATAGTATAAACAAAAAAATAACTCATAACCAAGATCATTGTTCCATCTTAATGATCTTACAGGTGAAAAATAGGAAACAAGTCCTGACCAACCCACCATACAGATAGTAACTTTAGTATACTATAATGTAGCAGGGTCACATAGAACAGTTAAATGAAGTTGAGTGCACGTGCTCAGCGTCATATCCAGGGGTTGTCTTTGGGAAATAGACATATGAGTGCTGCCAGCATTGCTGCAGAAGTTGAAGGGGTGGGGGGGTCAGCCTGTCAGTGATCAGACCATATGCCACACACTGCATCAAATTGGTCTGCATGGCTGTAGTCCCAGAAGGAAGCCTCTTCTAAAAATGATGCACAAGAAATCCCACAAACAGTTTGCTGAAGACAAGCAGACTAAGGACATGGATTACTGGAACCATGTCCTGTGGTTTGTCGAGACCAATATAAACGTATTTGGTTCAGATGGTGTCAAGCGTGTGTGGTGGCAACCAGGTGAGGAGTACAAAGACAAGTATGTCCTACCTACAGTCAAGCATGGTGGTGGGAGTGTCATGGTCTGGGGCTGCATGAGTGCTGCCGGCACTGGGGAGCTACAGTTTATTGAGGGAACCATGAATGCCAACATGTACTGTGACATACTGAAGCAGAGCATGACCCCCTCTCTTCAGAGACTGGGCCGCAAGGCAGTATTCCAACATGATAACGACCCCAAACACACCTCCAAAATGACCAGTGGAAGAGGACTCCAGTGGAAACCTGTGAAGCTCTGGTGAACTCCATGCCCAAGAGTTTAAGGCAGTGCTGGAAAATAATGGTGGCCACACAAAATATTGACACTTTGGGCCCAATTTGGACATTTTCACTTAGGGGTGTACTCACTTTTGTTGCTAGTGGTTTCAACATTAATGGCTGTGTATTGAGTTATTTTGAGGGGACAGCAAATTTACACTGTTATACAAGCTGTACACTCACTACTTTACATTGTAGCAAAGTGTCATTTTATCAGTGTTGTAACATGAAAAGATATAATAAAATATTTACATAAATGTGAGGGGTGTACTCACTTTTGTGAGATAATGTATATATATATATATATATATATATATATATATATATATATATATATATATATACAGTATATAGTTTTTTTTTTCTGGAAATTAGATCTAGCACAGTATTCAATTCAATCCCTATAAAAGACCCATGTCAATCGCACTACTCATGAAAATTAGAGGACTCTGGTCTCCTCATTATTAGTGTAGCCGAGGGTTTGCTACGATAGGTATTACAGTTGTTATTATTTCAAATGAGTTTGGCTCCCTCCAGTGTCTTCTTAATGCTGTTAGGACTTTCTTTTAATTCCTGAGAAGGAACGCAGCAAAGCATTGTGGGAGATGTAGTTTGGAGGAGAAAGTGACTCTGTTAGCAGGATCAGCCCTGAACTACAATACAGACAATGCAAAGCACGCATCACTGCATACTGGAAGCGGGAATAAAAGGATGAGTGTGGCCATCTTTCAGCCTCTCTGGATGCCATTCAATACCTGCCAGCAGGAGGTCTGTGTGTGAGTAGGAGGTCAGGAGTGAGAGACTGCAGCCTATACAGTGCGGAGCCGGATCTCCTGCCTCTGAGGTACTTCAGAGTACAGCCTTGCCAGTTTAGCAAGTGGACTGGTTCGCAGCACCAGAACATCTGGGAGTTTCCTACACTTAAGCCATCCGAAGTAGCGGTACAGCGCAGCGGCACCATCTTTTCACCAGGCGGAGACATCAGGAGGGGAGTCCGGACAGAGCCTCACAGCTTCTGAGTCTATTGTGGTGAGAGGGCACCTGCCCATTCCAGTAAAGTGCACAGTTTTGCTGAGTGAGTAATTTTACAGACTGCTGGTGAGACTTGTAGTTCCATGAATGTGAATTTACTTCTTCACAGGCATCATCGCTGAATACGAAAACCGAAAGATCCGACATAAACAAATGCTTTGTTTTCATTTTCGTTGCGACAACAGTTCGATATAGATAGGAGATTCGACATGACGCTGACAATAACAATCTGTGTCTATCAAACCTGTGGTCGAATGTGCCTAACCTTAACTCTATTAGTCCAAGATTATTCGACATAGAGAGAAAAGATTCGACATAGAGAGAAAAGATCACTGCTGCAATTGGGTGGGGGAAGTAAAATAAAAATAATGATGATGATGAATGTTATTGGCCGATTGTAACCAAAGAGGAGGAGCAGTGAAATAGCTACGTACACACGTACAGCCAACTTACTTTCACTTACGATTTGCTAGCAGAGAGAGACACACACACTGAATCATTTCAGAAGACAGTCAATCTTAGCTGGTCCATTTGTCAGAGAACCTGAATTATTTAGCAATTAAGCATAAGCACAGCAGCAGAACAATAGTGAAGCAAGCTACAATTCAACTTAACTTTTTCATAATAATCTGCTGCTATTATATTAGTGTTGTGAACTTGATAGTGATACTAGTGTTGCTAGTGTTGTGATAGCCTCAGAGGCTGCCCGTGTTGTGGGGAGGGATTTATTATTATAGATTCTATATTATAATGCCATATCAATATCTGACACAACGTTGGATGCCACGCCCGACATTGCACTTGGAGATTGAGAAACAAATGTGAAAGTTTGCTGACTGTTGGGGTAGAGTAGACCATTCAACATGAACGATGAAGATTTGACAAAGCAACGAAAAACCTACAAACGTTGAATCTTTGGCTTATGGTGTCTGTTGAAAGTTCTAAGAAGATTCGATGGAGCAGCTAAACTGTACGACGCTGCAATCGTACATTTCAGGTCAAATGCATCCGCCCATAGCCTATAGAAAAATTTGAATGTTGGTTGACTAGTAAAATAATTAATAAATATAATAATTAGACATACAACATTTGAATTCTACTACAGCTAGCTTGTAGGCGGAAAATTCGACTGGAAATGTACGATTGTGGCATCGTACAGTTTAGCTGCTCCGTCAAATCTTCTTTGAACATTCGACAGACACCATAAGCCTTTAATGACAGATTCAACCTTAATTAATTTGGATCTTCAGACTAATGCAATTTTAAACGAAAAACAAAATAAATAAAAACTAATTTCGGGAGTAACTAAATAATGTTTTTTTTGGATGAAAACGAAATTCCGAAACAAAATATTTCAGTGTGTACATGTCTAATATCTTTCAGGCCATATCTTTCAGGCTGTCAGAAAAGAAGAAGCTTTCGACACTTTGGCTGTCGTGTGCCCCAGACCACCTGAGGCTGGGCGAAATTCCATACTGGTGGGAACTAATACTGACCTAGTGAGAAGACTGTTATCTTCAGTACTGAATGAATATGGGTCTACCAACAATAAGATTCACCTGCAGTTACTGAAAGCTTGTCAGCAAATGGCAAGAGAGAAGAAGGCCCCGAAAGGAGGAGTGGGGTGGTTGTAGAAGTTGGAGACCAAAGAGAGATTACTACAGCCGGGGGAGGTTGCTCATGTGAAGGCCACCATCAAGCTGACTTGGGATCAACCAGGCCCATTTGTGGTGTTGGAGATGGATGAGCAGGCCAAGGCAGCTGGACTGGAAAATGATCCCCGAGCTGGTCCCTATCCGAGATCTGCCCAGAACAGGAAGGAAAGTGCCCATCCAATTGAAGAATGTGACTGAGCAGCCTATTAAATTGGGAGCCCGTATGGTGGTGGGGCAGGTGAGTGCCGCCACCCCTGTTATCCCTGAAGAAGTCAAGGACCTGAAGAATGGCCGACAGTTACAGACAGAGTTCCAGTGATGTGCGGAGGTCCTGTTCCCTGTTTGGCAGAACTGGATGCAGACCCAACTGATGACATGGGAAAAGCTATTTTCCAAAGACGATTTTGATGTAGGATATGTGAGAAGTGCCAAACACAGAATTTGCCTTCAGGAAGACAAACCCTTTGGAGAATGGCCCAGGAGAATACCTCTCAGTGACCTGGAAGACTTAAGAGAGCAGCTGGCAGAGTTGAAAAGGTCAGGAGTCCCTATGCATCTCCCATCGTGGTAGTAAGGAAGAAGAATGGGTCGTTGCGCATGTGTATCGACTATCGGACCCTGAATTGGAACACCATCCTAGACCAGTACACCAAACCCCGTATTGAAGATGCTTTGCAGTGCCTTACTGGAGCTCAGGGGCATCGGGGGTTGGTGCCCTGAATGCCCTGAATGGGTCGCCGAAAGGCCCCGGGTGTCAGGCAACAACCGTTGCATTGCAAGCCCCGAGCGCCGCCAGCGCGCCGCTGAGTGGGCGCCGCGAGTGTGGCCACGTAACATAGCAGGTCCCACCTTCTGGAGCCTGCAGCACCTATGATGGATGTCCCACTGGTCCAATGCCGGGACCGCGGGATGCATGATGTCCATCATAGGCGCTGCAAAGCTCCAGAAGGTGGGAATTACAATGCCACTGTGCCACATTAGTATGAGATCCCCGCTTGGCGCTCGGGCGGGCAGCTCTCCTCTTTTCCTCTGGCTGCCAGTGTCTGCTGTGAAGCCTGTGATGAAGATGGGTGCACCGCACACCATACACCATGGCTGAGGCTGAGCTGCAGGACACATGAAGTCTGTCTCCTGGTCAGGTAGGTCAGAGTATGTCAGTGTGTGTTTATGTCAGTGTAAAGTTACATGTTAAGGTATTTGTGGGTTCAAGCCTATGCTCACCAGCAGTCATGAATATTTAGCTGTCATTGTCATTTGTGAATGCAATTCTAAAAATTTGAAGCAAATCAGCTCACAACATCGCTTGACTTGATCCTTATAATTGTGGTGGAAACCGGAAGCACTGAGAAAAAAAAAAACAGCTCTGACAGAGATAAATGGTGCCCAGTCAGGTTAGATCTTTTGTTTGTCTTCTTTTGGACATCACAAGAGAGAGGAGAATAGTTGCAAAAAAATAAAAAAATCTTTTATTTATCTCAATAAATCTCCGCCTGTGGCAATGTGTGGGTGTGTAATAATGGCACTCATATGTGTGTATGTATGTCAGTGTATGCATGTAAGTGTAAGATCAGTGTATCTACAGTATGTATGTCAGGTATGTCAGTGTATGTATGTCAGTGTAAGGTCAGTGTATGTATGTCAGGTATGTCAGTGTATGCATGTCAGTGTATGTATGTATGTCAGGTATGTCAGTGTAAGGTCAGTGTATGTATATCAGTGTATGTTTGTCAGGTATTTCAGTGTATGTATGTCAGTGTGTTTATGTCAGTGTATGTATGTCAGTGTAAGGTCAGTGTATGTATGTCAGTGTATGAAGGTCAGTGTAAGGTCAGTGTATGTATGTCAGTGTAAGGTCAGTGTATGTAGGTCAGTGTATGTATGTCAGGTAGGTCAGTGTATGTCAAGTAGGTCAGTGTATATGTGTCAGGTAGGTCACACAACCCCACTGCCCAGCAAAAAAAACCCGCGCCACTCCACCGCGGCCCCCCCCCAGTGCTGGCTTCGGGCTGAAGCCCCTGGTCTTTTTGTCACCTAGCAACGCCCCTGCTGGAGCTAAGTGGTTTAGTGTGCTTGACTTGAAGAGTGGGTACTACCAGATTCCCATGCACCCAGAAGATCAGGAGAAGACGGAATTCATATGCCCATTAGGATTCTACGAGTTTAGCCAGATGCCTCAGGGCCTGTTGGGGGCTCCTGCAACCTTTCAACGTTTGATGGAAAGGACAGTAGGAGACATGAATCTTGTAGAAGTCCTGGTGTACTTGGTTGACATCATTGTGTTTGGGAGGACCCTGGAAGAGCATAAGACTTGACTGGAAAAGGTATTTTCTCTTCTTCATGAGGAAGGACTGAATTTGTCACTGGAGAAATGCCAGTTCTATAGAACTTCTGTCACCTACTTAGATCATGTTGTTTCAGCAGGAGGAGTAGTCACAGATCCTCAGGAGTTGGAGGCTGTCTCTACCTGGCCCAGACCGAGAACTGGAATGGAGTTGAGATCTTTCCTGGGTTTCTGCTCCTACTACCGACGATTTGTGGCCAACTTCGCTAGGATCACCAGGCCTCTTAATGAGTTGTTGCAAGCAGTCACGGGAGAAGGAGAAGAAGGAGTGAAACCCAAGAAGAGTGGCGTTTGCAAGAAAGGAGAGTCTGTCCAAAGTCAATGGACTCCTCTATGTGGAAAAGCGTTTTGGCAGTTGAAGAAAAGTCTCACAGAGGCGCCTACGCTGATCCTGGTCTGTCTTATGAGCTACATGTAGACGCTAGTAGAGAAGGATTGGGAGGAGTGCTGTATCAGGAACAGAAAGGGGGATTGAGACAAGTGGCCTATGTGAGTAGGAGCCTTACCCCGTCAGAGAAGAATTACCCTATACACAAATTGGAATTTTTTGCACTCAAGTGGACCGTGGTGGACAAGTTGAGAGACTATTGGTATGGAGCTGAGTTTGTTGTCAAGATGGACAACAATCCCTTAATCTTAACCTCGGAAAAACTGGATGCCACAGGACACAGGTGGTTAGCAGCTTTGGCAGGATTTCAGTTTAGTCTGAAGTACCGGCCTGGAGTTGGGAACCAGGATGCAGATGCCTTGTCCCACAGGCCTCATAGAAGAGAGGAGGACCCAGAAGGATGTGATTATGTGAAGAAAGAAGGTGTGCGAGCCTTGTGTCAGGGCCTGGACCAGAAGATGAAAGGAGGAGTAGCTGCCGAATACATTGGAGTCCACCCATCTGGGATACCAAGATGTTACTGTGGATTGACACAAGTGAGAGGAGAAGGCCTACCTCAACTGTCTAAGAGAGATTTGAAGAGAGACCAAGAGCAGGACCCATTGGGCCAGTTGGTGCTACAAGCCTTGAACAGGCAGGATCCCAGACTGTTGCTGAAGAGCCACATAAAGGGAGCAAAGACTATGCATCGAGAATGGGACCAGTTGCAGATCAGAGATGGAGTATTGTACAGACATTGCCCGTCTGGAGACAAGGAGGAGAGGCGGCATCTGTTTCTCCCGGAAAAACATTGTTCTACTGTCCTAGTGTCGTTACATAACATAACCATTCAATTGATTAGAGATAGATTTTATTGGCCCAATTTGAGAGGAGAGGTAGAGAGTTACTGTAACTCTTGTCTGACTTGCATCCAACGGAAAACCCTGCCAGTTAGGGCCGCCCCAATGGGTCACTTGCAAAGGCAGGAGCTGTTAGATTTGGTTTGCATTGACTTTCTGTGCCTGGAACCCAATACAGGTGGAAGAAATAGCACCTTGGTCATGACTGATCATTTCACTCGCTATGCACAGGCCTATCCTACAAAGGATCAGGAGGCTAGCACTGTGGCCAAGGTGCTCGTGGACTATGGGCTACCTGTGTGAATTCACTCAGATCAAGGAAGAGACTTTGAGAGTCGTCTAGTCCACCAGTTGTCTGTCTTACTGGGTATCAAGGAGTCTCGTACTACACCATATCTCCCTCAAGGTGATCCTCAGCCTGAACGGTTCAATCAGACTCTATTAAACATGTTGGGAACTCTAACCCCAGACAAGAAACAGCATTGGGGGAACCACATAGCAGCACCAGTACATGCCTACAATAGCACCGAGAATGATGTCACTGGTTACTCTCCTTACCGTCTTATGTTTGGAAGAGAAGCTAGACTTCCGGCTGACCTATCTTTTGGCACCTCACTTGGTGATACCCCTTTAACATCACACAAGGGATATGTGAATAGATTGCGGAAGAACCTTTGACAAGCCTATGAGAAAGCCATGGAGCATGCTTCTACTAGAAAGTCTCAAAATAAACAGAACTTTGATTTGAGAGTAAAGATTCAGGACTTGCAACCAGGTGATCATGTGCTACTGAAAAATCTAGGAGTACCTGAAAAACACAAGCTGACAGATCGGTGGAGGCCACAGCCTTACATTGTGTGTAAAACTTCCTGGTTTACCTGTATATCAGATCAGACCTGATGGTGAGAAGGGACCATTGAAGATGTGGCACAGGAATCACTTGTTACCACTATCAGATGCAGTGAAGGTGCCTAAAGCACCCCTATTACCTTCCCCAAAGCCAATTCCACATTGCACACACTCACAGAAGGAAATGCCGACTGTAGCTGGTGTAATGGATGAAGAAGCTGAGGAATTCGGAGAAGATTATGTGTATTACCAAGTTTATAGTCCAGTGTCCTCTCCAAGAAGGAGGATTGAGGGGGATGAGATGGTGAGTGTGCCTGCCTGGTTTTGGCCTGTTGAAGATAGCTCAATGGCTAGTCCTTTGAAGAGGATATCGGAGAGAATAAAAGAGATGGAAACTATTAGAGCATTGCCACCGCAGCCAAAAGAAGCAGTCAGGATGGTACCCCCAACAGCCAAAAGAAACAGTCAGGATGGTACCCCAACAGCCAAAAGAAACAGTCAGGATGGTACCTCAACCGCCAAAAGAAACAGTTAAGATGGCACCTCAATGACCAATGGGGATACATAAGACAGTCCATGGGTCCCTTGAACCAGATTTTCAGACATTGTCACCCCAGCAGGATGCAGAAAGAACCAGGGCTGTAGAAGTTTTTTCCTGGACAAGAGACTAGAGATTTGATAGACTTTTCCAGTGTATTGTTACCAATCTCTGATGTTGGTGAGCCATCATTAGTTCCTGAAACTGCAAATGAAGACCCCTCCACAGAATTTAGTGTTCAGACCGATGTCAAGGAAACAACCAAAGATTTAATACAGACTGCTGAAACATATTTACCCATGCGGTTGAGGCGGGATGTGCACCCTCCCAAAAGACTTAGATATGACACACTGGGAGAGAGTTCTGAAGAGCTTATTCATGCCATTCGTAGGTCAGTTCCTGAAGCTACACCTCCCACTATTAATTGGGTAGGGGGCGACTCTGCTCTAACCTCTGACACCAATGGGTGGAATACGGCAATTGCCCTGGCCTGTTCAAAGACTGATTATGAACTGACTGATAGTGTGTATAAATGGTTCCAAAGAAACCCAGATGTGTGTCAGTATTTGTTAAATTTGGATTGTGGTTAGAAAAAAAAGTCATCAATAATCAACTTTTCTTTTCAGCAAGTTGAAGTGGGTGATTTGTATGTCTTTGGGGACGAAAGAGTTTAACCGCTTCCTGATCAACCGCCGCAGTTATACTGCGGCAGGTTGGCTCCCCTGTGCAAGCCATCGTAGCTATATGTCGGCTTGCGGGGTTGGGATAGCAGGAGCACGCGTGACCACTGGCCATGAGCGATCATGACCAGGAGACACAGAACAGGGACAAGCATGTGTAAACACACACTTCCCTGTTCTGTACTGACATGAGTGACAGATCGTGTGTACCTATTAGCTAGGAACCACGATCCATCACTTCCTCTAGTCAGTCCCCTCCCCCTTTAGTTAGAATCACCTCCCAGGGAACACAGTTAACCCCTAGATCGCCCCCTAGTGTTAAGCTCTTCACTGCCAGTGACATTTTTACAGTAATCAATGCATTTTTATAGCATTGATCAATGTATTAAAGCCAATGGTCCCAAAAATGTGTCAAAATTGTTCGATGTGTCTGCCATAATGTCGCAGTCATGATAAAAATCGCAGATCGCCGCCATTACTAGTAAAAAGAAAAAATAATTATAAAAATGCTATAAATCTATCCCCTTTTTTGTAGACGCTATAACTTTTGCGCAAACCAATCAATGTACGCTTATTGCAATTTCTTTAACCAAAAATATGTAGAAGAATACATATCAGCTTAAACTAAGAAAAAATTAACTTTTAAAAAAAAAAAAAAATGGGGATATTTATTATAGCAAAAAGTACAAAATATTGTGTTTTTTTTTCAAAATTGTCGCTCTTTTTTTGTTTATAGCACAAAAAATAAAAACTGCTGAGCTGATCAAATACCACCAAAAGAAATCTCTATTTGTGGGAAAAAAAGGACGTCAATTTTGTTTGGGTGCAATGTCGCACGTCCGCGCAATTGTCAGTTAAAGCGACACAGTGCCGAATTTCAAAAAAGTGCTCTGGTCAGGAAGGGGGTAAATTCTTCCGAAGCTGAAGTAGTTAAGTAGGAGGAGTGTGTAGCCAAGGGTTTGCCACTATAAGTATTACAGTTGTTATTATTTAAAATTAGTTTGGCTCCCTCTAATGTCTTCTTAATGCTGTTAGGACTTTCTTTTAATTCCTGAGAAGGAACGCAGCAAAGCATTGTGGGAGATGTAGTTTGGAGGAGAAAGTGACTCTGTTAGCTGGATCAGCCCTGAACTACAGTACAGACAATGCAAAGCGTGCAGCACTGCATGCTGGGAGCAGGAATAAAAGGATGAGCGTGGCCATCTTTCAGCCTCTCTGGATGCCATTCAATACCTGCCAGCAGGAGGTCTGTGAGTGTGACCAGGAGTGAGAGACTGCAGCCTAAACAGTGTGGAGCCGGATAGCCCGCCTCTGAGGTACTTCAGAGTACAGCCTTGCCAGAGTTTTCTGCACTTCAGCCATCCGGAGTAGCAGTACAGCGTGGCGGCGCCATCTAGGAGGGGAATCTGGTTGGAGCCTCACAGCCTCTGAGTCTATTGTGGTGAGAGGGCACCTGCCCATTCCAGTAAAGTGCTCAGTTTTGCTGAATGAGTTATTTTACAAACTGCTGATGAGACTTGTAGTTCCACGGATGTGAATCTACTTCTTCACAGGCATCATACAGCTGAACTCTGGGTTTGTTGTTCCCTGTGTTGTAAGGTCAGTACTGTATTGTATTGTATTACACTCACAAACATCAGGAGGAATCTACAAGTGCCTTATTTCTTCAGTTAAGCATTTATCAACATATCATTCATTATACAGTGATTTATTCTCCCTTTCTCTGTGGATTACAAAAACTGCGGTTTAAACTACAGGCTAGCTGAAGATATCTGGAGGCAAAGAACGTTTACCATTCTCCTTTCTACCAGGCACTGTTACTCTATTTGTGGTCTAAACTTTGAATTACCACCTAGGGGGAGCCATTGATTACGTTAGACATTGTATTCTGTTGTTGAATGTAAGGTATATTGTACTGCAATTTGGTGTGTGTATTGAGGCCTCAGTGGGAAGGTGTTTAATACAGGTATTGAAGGATATTGAACACTTATCTCATTGTACACCTGTCTACATATACTTCCAGTGGTGATTATACAGTCAACTGTTTGCCTAAATTGAGTTATACCAACTGTCATTTACTGATTGTGTTTATTCAAATTGTTCATTGTGTTCTATCATTCATTTTAGTAAACTTTCTGAGTGGTTCAGTGACATTGTGTAAGTTTCTCATTGATAATGTCCTATTACATAATGGAACCCAAGGTGTCAGAGGTAAGAGAGGATCTGCAGAGTCGGGGTAGCCAGTGGGGTATAGAGTCAATTCAGCAGCCCTCACAGGGGTACCGCTACATTAGAAAACAAAAAAATTTAGCCAATTGTTCTGTATTACAAGCCCTAATCTGGCTTAAGAGCACATTTGAAAGAGAAAAGGAAGATAAACATACAGTAGTTAAACACTAACATTATTTGTAAATGTTAGAGATTGAGCGCTACCAAGTCAAAAGCTTACAGACAGTAATAAGGGCAGAACTTTAATATGGTATTAAACCCAAAAGCAAACAATTATTATATTACATCTTATTAATTTAGTGGGACTGCTTCAGCAGTCCCACTATTGTTATTCATTTTTGTATGTATTAATTTTATTCCGTACGTTTTTTGGCTCTGCTTAACTTCTGCATACTTTCAGCTATTAAAACCATTCAACTTTTAAAATGTTCAGCTCTTTCAGCTAATGAAGGGACTTTTTCAACTTTCTTTCTACTATTTATACTTTTTAAAATATTAAGCTTTATAACACTTTTTTTTAACATTGAAGTGAATGAGAGCATGCTTCAAATCCTTAAAACCTTCTTCCACTCCCAAAAGTTTCAGCTCCTACATACTTTCACCTACAGATGCCAAACAAACTTTAAAATGTTCACAAAATATTAAGCTATCTAGCTATATCTTTTCAGTTTGATATCTTTTGCAGTTTTGTGAAAAAGCTGTTTAAGTTTAGTGATCATTCAAGGAAATTTTATCGATTATCGAGTGTTTATTGGGGTGCTTAGAGTGGATGATGTCATAGCTAGAGCACAGAGCATTAAAAAAATTATCTTAGTTCCTTCTATATAAATTGCTCTCACGCCCATAAGATCTACTTGTCATACACAATTTATACATCAAAAGTAGTTATTTTTGTCTAGTTTCAGGCAATGTGCTAGTTTTGTGATACGCCTTTTACTTTTGGCTGGTTGAGCTTGACACTGTAGGGGTTTAAGCCCAGTCTCCTACTATTTTACCTTACCCCACATTACCCTCCCTCCAAAAACATCATAAACGGCTCGAACTAGTTTTTGGAGTAAATGGCCTCACGGCCTTAAATTTCTTTATTAAAATATAAAATACCATAAATATATAACATAAATAACCGTAACTTTTAATAATACTTTATTGTGAAACTATCAGTAAACAACTGTCACCAAGGTCACTGTAAACAATTCTTTTCTTGAACCTACCAGTCGGGAACCCCTGACTCGGCAGTACCCTAACTTCCGGTGACCAAAACCATTTTACCTCCTCCAAGCCCTACATAGCCTGAAAGTACACCACTTCAATCCCCAACCTTCATGGATGGGTACCAGCAAAAACTCCCCATCCAATGGATGGGTACCATAACCAACCCCCATCCCCTGGATGGGTACAACATGTTTCATACATGTAACTAGAGAAATCCTATTCAAGGAAACCAAGAAACTGCCACAGCACGAAAGGGGTAACCCCTTACCCTTGAGCGCACCTCCACACCCTCAAGCCTCTCTGGATCCCTTCTTGCACACCTAGTGACCACAGATCAGTCCCCACCTCATTCAAATGTACCCCATCACTGCGTAGATATCTCCAAGTATCTACCTCTAGCTCTCTATGCCTGATGGCTAAGCCCCCGTTCTTCACAAAGAATCTGCTCACTTCTTTATTCACTTTGATCCTTGCTCTGTCCACCTTCTTTGCTGACCATGCCCAACGCCATGACAACCTGCCCACCATGTCAGACCAGACTAAGACCATATTAGGGTATGCCGCTTTTAAACGTAAAAAATCACATTTTATGTCTCTAATAAGGTCCCTCATGGATCTGGCTCCCATGTCATTCCCACCCACATGCAGAAGCAATACATCGGGGGCTCTATCCAACCTGGCAAATCTATGTACCTCCCCCAACACCCTATTCCATCTCATACCCGGGACCCCAATCCACCTGACGAGTGCTTCTTGCCTTGGAATCCTTAACTGTCTGCCGTTCGGCCGAACGTCGGCTCTCTTTGCCCCCCAAAAAACGTACGAGTGGCCGAGTATCCATACCAGGCCCACTTCATTACCTGTAAACAAGAAGAACAATACAAAAAACTCCCATGAACATACAGTATCCACCAACATGCCCTTTAACTTAACCAACTATACTTACAACAATTGTGGTCGGACGTACAATTTAAATTTATCCGAATCCCACCTTCCAATACGTCGAATGACGTCTTGGCTCAAACCTGCCCTAGCCGCCTCTGTGGCCGCCCCAATCCTGAAGGAATGGGAAGAAAATTGTCGCGGGTCGCACCCCACCCTGACCACGCATTTTTTAAAAACCGCTATAAACTGGAATTTTGATAAGAACCCACCATCCTCATGTATTAACAAGGGCCCTTCAAACTCTGATCTAATTTCCAAAAAGGATTTTACGACAGTCACTGGGCAGATACTTACCTCGTCAATCCTGCCAATCTCCAAGTACCTGCCTTTGCCAGCCTGATCAGTCTTAGACCTTCTGATCCACACTCTAATCGACTCATGCCCCAACTCCATATCGCCCACCATGAGACCCCCTGGTATTGTCTTAGATGGGCTGACCAACTCGCTGATGCGCAGCACCCCAAAAAATGCCAAAGCAAAAGCTGCCCGAAATAACTTGTGTTCGTAAACGGATATACATACCATTTCCAAACAACCAAACATCCTTCCCAACATGTCGAACGATACCGGTCGCCTCCCATCCCTGCTTTTGTGTGACTTCCTATACCCCTTGACAGCCTGTCTTACCCAAAACTCCTTGGTATAATCACATAGCCCTTGCCATTTGAAAAGAAAGGCCAAACCTGCCAACTCGCGGTCTATGGCAGCTGCCAAGATACCCTTTTCAAAACCCTGAATGATGAAATACAGAACCGCATGTCCGATTGTCGGATCATCTGCGGCTAAACCCAGCTTGTTTAAACAAGTAAACCAGGCTCTCCATACCTTAGAGTAGGCATTCCACGTAGCCATACTCACGGATTGCCGAATCCACTTTGCTGCGATTCCAAAGCAATGTTCCACATTCAGTTGGGACAGGCGATCCCTTGTTGTTCTGCCTCTGGCGCCAACGTCCGGAACCTGTCCCATTGAAAATGAGACAAAGTGTCAGCCAAAGTGTTGTCAACCCCAGGTAAGTGTACAGCATAAATAAATGCGTTCTCTTGCAAACAGCGAAGCACCAAGTGTCTTAACAACCTGACCACCGGAACCGATGCCGCCGTCAACCGGTTAACCACTTGGACCACTCCCAAATTGTCACAATTGAAGCGTACTTTTAGGTTCCTGAAGGATTCTCCCCACAGTTCCATAGCCACCACAATAGGGAACAGTTCCAATAAAACAAGGTTCTTCAAGAACCCTGCCTCTTGCCATGCCTCCGGCCAACTGGCCGCGCACCAATGACCTTTGCAGAAAGCCCCAAACCCTGTGGAGCCGGCCTCATCGGTGAATAGCTCCAGGTCACAGTTGCTAACGGGACCCGACATCCAAAGAGCCCTTCCATTGAAGGACTCTAAGAAAACCTGCCATACACGCAAATCTTCTCTATGTTCCCGAGTAAGACTGACAAAGTGTGTTGGCGCCCTGATCCCAGCTGTAGCAGCCGCCAAACGCCTGCAAAAAACTCTGCCCATCGGCATGATTTGGCAAGCAAAGTTCAGCTTTCCCAGTAGAGATTGAAGTTTTCTCAGCTGTATTTTTCTAAGCCCTCTGGTTCCACGCACTTCCTCCTGCAACTGCATCAGCTTGTCCATCGGAAGCCTGTCCATCTTAGTTGAGTCTATCTCAATGCCCAAAAACGTTATAGTCACAGTCGGACCTTCCATTTTTTCAGGGGCTAAGGGAACCCCAAAACGCTCCGCCAAGTGTTGCAGTGTACCCAACAGAACCGCACAAATCTTGGAGCCCGCTGGGCCAACACATAAAAAATCGTCCAAATAATGGATGATTGAGTTGATCCCCGCGACGTCCCTAACTGCCCATTCCAGGAAGGAGCTGAATGTCTCAAAAAGGCTGCAAGATATAGAGCATCCCATGGGTAGGCATCTATCCACATAGTAAGCCTAGTAACCGAAAACTGTCCGGGTGCACCGGCAATAACCGGAAAGCCGATTCTATGTCAGACTTAGCCATAAGGGCACCCTGCCCATATTTCCGTACCCACGCCACCGCCGCGTCGAAGGACGTGTACGTCACCGCACACTCTTCTGGAGCAATGGCATCATTGACCGACCCCCCTTTTGGAAAAGAGAGGTGGTGTATGAGCCTATACTTATTGGGCTCCTTCTTGGGAACCACTCCCAAAGGGGAGACCACTAAATCCGGCAGTGGCAAGTCTTTGAACGGGCCCGCCATGCGGCCCAAAGCTACCTCCTTCCCCAATTTCTCGGCCACTATCGCTGGATGTTGCATTGCCGACTTCAGATTCTGAGCCTCTGGCGGTGTTGTTGCCCAAAGAACACGGAATCCGAAAACCGTTCGTAAATCCAGCTTCTAATACAGCAGCCGCTGTACGATCGGGATATCTATTGAGGAAAGGAAGCATCCTTTCCACCCGCACCGGGGTCCTCCCTCTTACCCGAAGCATCTCCAACCCGACCTTTGCCTTTTTTAAAACATTTGGACAGCGCATGAGATCCCCCGCAGCTGGAGCACATGTGTTTAAAGCGACAATTGGATCCGAATCTGCAGGTGCCCTCGTTGAACTGCCAGCAGTAACCCCATCTTTTTTCGGCCGGTTGTCCTGGAGCTGCGGAACCTCCGACCCCTGCCTGAAAAAACTGATTCGGGGCCCTCGCCGCCGTCATTAACCTCATCCATAAGCTTATGTCTTTATGGTCCCAGCGCAGAGTTGGTCTTACCGCCATCCGCTGACGAAATTGTTCATCATACCATAGCCAAGCCATGCCGCCATATGTCCTGTGGGCTTCGCTAATGGCTTCCAGATAAACAAATAAAGCTGAGCAGTTCTCTGGTGCCTTTTCACCTACCACACTTGCTAAAATGGCAAACGCCTGCAGCCAATTAGCAAATGTACGTGGAATTAAGCGATATCTCCGCTTTTCCTCATCCTCCTTCTTGCCCTCCACTGGTTTTATCCTATCCAGGTTAAATTTTTCCAACGGCAATAACGTGAAAATTTCCATGTATTCACCCTTCCATATCTTTTCCTTTATCTCCGTCTTTAAATGGGCTCCCAAAGGTCCCTCAAAACACACGTACACTTCGCTCCTAGCCGCATCTGCCAACCTAATTGAATCCGGCCTTTTTTCGCCCGTCTTACCTTGATCCCCCGAAGTCGTGGCCACTACTGTTGGGCTGACATCCTCTACCGGTGTCACAGGTAGAACGCCTGTGACCTGCGTGTCCCCCCCTGTCTGCGGAAGGGTAGGTGCCGTCCATGCACTCGCGGGACTACCACTCGTCCCTGCCTCAACCCGTGTCACTAGCTCCTTCAGCCCGACTAACAGCTCCCTTAATCCCACATTCCCAGACCCGGGTACCCCCACTGTCGGTGTAGCTATGGTAGGCCCAGTTACCCCCGACCCTGTTGCCCCCCCTGTATGCTGTAGTCCCCCCTGTTTTCCTTGACCCAATAAGGCATGTAATAAAGATGTAAAAGAATGTGAAGAATCGGACTCACCGGGCTGCCGTGGACTGGGCCCAACAGCCGCCACTCCTGGAACCACCGCTGCAGGAAGTCGTTCGTCTTCTCCTCCATCCGACCCGGACACTTCCCCTTCTGATCGGTCATCTCTGGATTCATTCCTGATGATCGCCTGTTGCACCCCAGGCGCGACTACTCTGGGTGCTGAGGGTCTGCGGTGCTGTGGACGGCCTTCTCTTTCAGAAGTACCGCCAGACCCGTTAGATGCCCCCCTAGCTGAACCTCTGCGACTTCTGCGTGGTGGGGTACTTAACACCTGGCTGCTGGCTGCACTGGAGCCCGACCCTGCATTCCTCGCTGACCCACTCCTATGCTGCCGAGTGTTGTTAGCCGACCCAGCCATCTGTGCTGTCTCCTGGCAGGCTGATCCCCTCTCTCTGGTGTCATTTCTCCTCTCTATCCCTGCTGCTCCATCCCTCAGTGTCATGCACCTGTGACGCGCTGGGGGGGAAGAGCCACGTGGTCTGCTGGGCGTCCTGGCACTTGTCCCTCTACCTCTGCGACTGGCTCCCCTTGCTTCCCCTGCCCTGGTCACAGGGGGCCGATCACTGGCAATACTCTGGGGATCCCTGTTGTCCTCCGGTCCTCCCCTCCCCCGGGACTCACTTGTGCCTGAAGCTGGGCTATACCTCTCAGGAGGCCGGGACCGCCGAGCACGAAGTGAGGGCGGCCCCCCCCGCTCGCCGCTGTTCTCTCCCCGGCTATCTGTGCCAGCTGCTGCTGCAGCCAGTCCGCGCCGTGAGTGGCAACCGCCACTCTCAGATCCTCTAGGAATCCCTCCATCGCCGCCATTTTAGCAATTGAGCACTTACAGGAGGGGAAAACGGCCTGGTTTGAAGAGCGGTGAGGAGCTGTGATGAATCTTCTTCCTCCGCCGCTCTTCGAATGACATCACTTCCCCCCTCCTGTTCTACTTCCCCTCACTGCTCCCTCAGCCCCTACCTTATCCTTAAAGGGGCCAGAATCTTTATTCCCATAATCACTGTGCCAACCCCAGCACTGTCATGCCGGCCCTGCACCGATTGTTTCCCTTAGCTCCTGGCCTCTCTTTCAAATGACAAGAGTTCTACACTTTCTTCCATTGACTGTCCTGTATAAGATTCTTCACATTTCCCAGCGAAACACACAGCCAACTTCTTTTTTAAATCGCTGACATGCCCACATTTTTACGTTTATCAACATAAATTTTATACCGATACCTTCACAAAGGCCGTGTGTCTCTAACGGTGAAGTCGTTGTTTTCATAGCATGTACTGTTGTGGATTTATTAAGGCTTGTTTTGAAGGGTTCTCTCACACTGACTCTCACTCAGGCAGATAGTGAGAAGATGTTTTTTACAGTGTGTTCAGGGGACAGGCAGCTAGCAGATAGGGAGATGCTATTCAGCATTCCCACGCATTTTCTCCAGGAAATACATTTTCTAGTTAGTGGGAATGCTTCAGCAGTCCCAGTATTTTTATTCGTTTTTATTTATTAGTGGGACTGCTTCAGCAGTCCCACTATTGTTATTCGTTTTTATTTATTTTTATTAATTAGTGGGACTGCTTCAGCAGTCCCACTATTGTTTTTTCGTTTTTTTATTTATTAGTGGGACTGCTCTAGCAGTCCCACTATTGTTACAGTATTCGTTTTTATTTATTTTTATTAGTGGGACTGCTTCAGCAGTCCCACTATTGTTATTCGTTTTTTTATTTATTAGTGGGACTGCTTTAGCAGTCCCACTATTGTTACAGTATTGGTTTATTTATTTTTATTGGTGGGACTGCTTCAGCAGTCCCACTATTGTTATTCGTTTTGATTTATTAGTGGGACTGCTTAAGCAGTCCCACTATTGTTATTCATTTTTATTTATTTTTATTAATTAGTGGGACTGCTTCAGCAGTCCCACTATTGTTTTTTCGTTTTTTTATTTATTAGTGGGACTGCTTTAGCAGTCCCACTATTGTTACAGTATTCGTTTTCATTTATTTTTATTAGTGGGACTGCTTCAGCAGTCCCACTATTGTTATTCGTTTTTTTATTTATTAGTGGGACTGCTTTAGCTGCCGAGTGTTGTTAGCCGACCCAGCCATCTGTGCTGTCTCCTGGCAGGCTGATCCCCTCTCTCTGGTGTCATTTCTCCTCTCCATCCCTGCTGCTCCATCCCTCAGTGTCATGCACCTGTGACGCGCTGGGGGGGAAGAGCCACGTGGTCTGCTGGGCGTCCTGGCACTTGTCCCTCTACCTCTGCGACTGGCTCCCCTTGCTTCCCCTGCCCTGGTCACAGGGGGCCGATCACTAGCAATACTCTGGGGATCCCTGTTGTCCTCCGGTCCTCCCCTCCCCCGGGACTCACTTGTGCCTGAAGCTGGGCTATACCTCTCAGGAGGCCGGGACCGCCGAGCACGAGGTGGGGGCGGCCCCCCCCGCTCGCCGCTGTTCTCTCCCCAGCTATCTGTGCCAGCTGCTGCTGCAGCCAGTCCGCGCCGTGAGTGGCAACCGCCGCTCTCAGATCCTCTAGGAATCCCTCCATCGCCGTCATTTTAGCAATTGAGCACTTACAGGAGGGGAAAACGGCCTGGTTTGAAGAGCGGTGAGGAGCTGTGATGAATCTTCTTCCTCCGCCGCTCTTCGAATGACATCACTTCCCCCCTCCTGTTCTACTTCCCCTCACTGCTCCCTCAGCCCCTCCCTTATCCTTAAAGGGGCCAGAATCTTTATTCCCATAATCACTGTGCCAACCCCAGCACTGTCATGCCGGCCCTGCACCGATTGTTTCCCTTAGCTCCTGGCCTCTCTTTCAAATGACAAGAGTTCTACACTTTCTTCTATTGACTGTCCTGTATAAGATTCTTCACATTTCCCAGCGAAACACACAGCCAACTTCTTTTTTAAATCGCTGACATGCCCACATTTTTACGTTTATCAACATAAATTTTATACCGATACGTTCACAAAGGCCGTGTGTCTCTAACGGTGAAGTCGTTGTTTTCATAGCATGTACTGTTGTGGATTTATTAAGGCTTGTTTTGAAGGGTTCTCTCACACTGACTCTCACTCAGGCAGATAGTGAGAAGATGTTTTTTACAGTGTGTTCAGGGGACAGGCAGCTAGCAGATAGGGAGATGCTATTCAGCATTCCCACGCATTTTCTCCAGGAAATACATTTTCTAGTTAGTGGGAATGCTTCAGCAGTCCCAGTATTTTTATTCGTTTTTATTTATTAGTGGGACTGCTTCAGCAGTCCCACTATTGTTATTCATTTTTATTTATTTTTATTAATTAGTGGGACTGCTTCAGCAGTCCCACTATTGTTTTTTCGTTTTTTTATTTATTAGTGGGACTGCTCTAGCAGTCCCACTATTGTTACAGTATTCGTTTTTATTTATTTTTATTAGTGGGACTGCTTCAGCAGTCCCACTATTGTTATTCGTTTTTTTATTTATTAGTGGGACTGCTTTAGCAGTCCCACTATTGTTACAGTATTGGTTTATTTATTTTTATTGGTGGGACTGCTTCAGCAGTCCCACTATTGTTATTCGTTTTGATTTATTAGTGGGACTGCTTAAGCAGTCCCACTATTGTTATTCATTTTTATTTATTTTTATTAATTAGTGGGACTGCTTCAGCAGTCCCACTATGGTTATTCATTTTTTTATTTATTAGTGGGACTGCTTTAGCAGTCCCACTATTGTTATTCGTTTTCATTTATTTTTATTTATTTAATGACATTATTAGTGGGACTGCTTTAGCAGTCCCACTATTGTTATTAGTTTTTATTTATTAGTGGGAGTGCTTTAGCAGTCCCACTATTGTTATTCGATTTTATTTATTTTTATTATTATTATTATTTAATTTTATTCCGTACCTTTTTTTGGCTCTGCATAACTTCTGCATACTTTTAGCTATTAAAACAATTCAACTATTAAAATATTTGTCTCTTTCAGCTGATGGTGGGACTTTTTCAACTTTTTTTTTACTATTTATACTTTTTAAAATATTAAGCTTTTTAACACTTTTTTTTAACATTGAAGTCAATGAGACCATGCTTCAGATCCTTAAAAATCTTCTTCCGCTCCCAAAAGTTTCAGCTCCTTCATATTTTCACCTACAGACGCCAAACAAACTTTAAAATGTTCACAAAATATTCAGCTATCTGGCTATATCTTTTCAGTTTGATATCTTTTACAGTTTTTGTGAAAAAGCTGTTTGTTTAGTGGTCATTTCAGGAAATTTTAGCCATTAAACACAGTGTACTGTGCTGCTTTTATTGCCATGGTTACCAAAGCTTCTGTTATACACAGTGATGGGCGGTGGGGGAGGTGGCTGGAGCATTTCAGCTCTGATTACAGAGCCCGGGGGAGGGGACAGACACACCATGTACTGCTTTATAATAGAGGAATATGATGGGGCAGTTTTGATGGGGCAGTTTTGATGGTGGCAATATGATGGGGCAGTTTTGATGGGGACAATTTTGATGGAGCACTTTTGATGGTGGCAATATGATGGGGAAGTTTTGATGGGGGTAGTTTTGATGGTGGCAATATGATGGGGCTGTTTTGATGGTGGCAATATGATGGGGCAGTTTTGATGGGGCAATTCTGATGGGGCAGTTTTGATGGGGCAATTCTGATGGGGCAGTTTTGATGGGGCTATTCTGATGGGGCAGTTTAGATGGTGGCAATATGATGGGGCAGTTTTGATGGGGTAATTCTGATGGGGCAGTTTTGATGGTGGCAATGTGATGGGGCAGTTTTGATGGGGCAATTCTGATGGGGCAGTTTTGATGGTGGCAATATGATGGGGCAGTTTTGATTGGGACAATTTTGATGGAGCACTTTTGATGGTGGCAATATGATGGGGAAGTTTTGATGGGGGCAGTTTTGATGGGGGCAATATGATGGGGCTGTTTTGATGGTGGCAATATGATGGGGCAGTTTTGATGGGGCAATTCTGATGGGGCAGTTTTGATGGGGCAATTCTGATGGGGCAGTTTTGATGGGGCTATTCTGATGGGGCAGTTTAGATGGTGGCAATATGATGGGGCAGTTTTGATGGGGTAATTCTGATGGGGCAGTTTTGATGGTGGCAATGTGATGGGGCAGTTTTGATGGGGACAATTTTGATGGGGCAATTCTGATGGGGCAGTTTTGATGGCAGTATGATGGGGGCAGTTTTGATGGGGGCCGTTTTAGCAATTCAGCTATTCAGCATTCCCACGCATTTTCCCCAGGGAATGCACTTTCTAGTTAGTGGGACTGCTTTAGCAGTCCCACTATTGTCATTCAACTTTATTTATTAGTGGGAATGCTTTAGCAGTCCCAATATTATTATTCGATTTTATTTATTTTATTTCTTTATTTCTTTATTAGTGGGACTGCTTTAGCAGTCCCACTATTGTTATTCGATTTTATTTATTAGTGGGACTGCTTTAGCAGTCCCACTATTGTTATTTGATTTTATTCATTTTTATTATTTATTATTCCGTACGTTTTTTGGCTCTGCGTAACTTCTGCATACTTTCAGCTATTAAAACCATTCAACTATTAAAATGTTCGTCTCTTTCAGCTGATGATGGGACTTTTTCAACTTTTTTTTTACTATTTATACTTGTTAAAATATTAAGCTTTTTAACACTTTTTTTTAACATTGAAGTCAATGAGACCATGCTTCAGATCCTTAAAATCTTCTTCCGCTCCCAAAAGTTTCAGCTCCTTCATATTTTCACCTACAGACGCCAAACAAACTTTAAAATGTTCACAAAATATTCAGCTATCTGGCTATATCTTTTCAGTTTGATATCTGTCATGGAACGTCCCACACTCCGCTTGAGTGCTTCCGTCATATACCACTTCCTCCCAGTCTGTATACAGATATCCCAACCTCTCTGAGCACAAAACAAGGCGACACTTGCTTGTTGCTACCAAGAACTCACTTTATTTAGAATCAAAACTACAAGACTTTATATGCCGTTGGAACCTCCTCTAACAATACAACTGTAACTTAATTAACATGAGCTAATTATCTAATCCTTTATACAGCCTAGGTGACTGAGACATGACCTTTCGCCCAGACTTGTGGTCACCGAGCTTCACACAGTTATATCAACAAAATAGCAGTCATCCCTTCTCCTACATTGTATAGAGGACAATGTCATTAGCTCATTCAATTAACATAAACACAGGTAGTTGGAATTGATGACACCAGCATCTCCTCACAGGATGTGTCCCAACAGTATGAATCAGTCTTATCAGCAGGGGGCTGCTGGAGGAATCCCCCCTCCCTCTTCAGGGACACAAATCTACAGTAAGGAGCCCCCATACAATATATACATATATACAGGACTGAGTCCGATTAGTACAGTTCAGCCTGGATTTCTCATTCACCTCACAAAGAGTATTGTTCCATTGAAAATCCAGGGCCCATAATCAAAAGGCAACAGGCTTGCATACAGTCCTCTCCAACAGCCTCTGTTCTGGCTAGGTCTGTCACATTTCTCCATTTTCGGCAGGAGACTAACACAGGAGGAGACCCCAGACAGGTTGACTCCGAAGTTAGTCCATAGTTCCAGTCTTCTACTGCCTGTACCCACACAGTACCCCAAACAAATTATTCCAAACAGAGTATCACTCACCCGGCCATCCTCTGCCTCTCTCAGAGAACATATCTGCCGCTGGGGAAAGGCCCGGACTGGCCCTTCTCCCTGGAATCCTTTCTGCCGCTGGAGAGAAGACAGGGGGACTGGGCTCACTCCATCCTGCTGTTGGGGATCTGGGCCGACTGCCCAGCATCTCTGGGGTATACAGGTGGGGACTGAAGCCCCATCAACCGACACCAGATCAAGCTGCAGTTGTGAGGTGATGACTGCATTCTCTCCTTGGATCCTGATCTGCAGCTCGCGATAGACTGCCACCTCCTCACCTTGGGCCTCCACAATTGCTGCAGGTGTGGGGCAGAGGTCTTGGACCCTCTGTCCGGTTGCCAGCACTTCTGCTGGGGGTTTGCTAGGTGGCTCCTCCTCTACAGAAATGTCTATTAAATCCCCAGTCTCTGTAATTGGTAATAGTGTGGGACAGAGGTCTTGGACCCTCTGTTCAGTTACCAGATCTTCAGCTGGAGAAGTTTGTTTTAACTCCATAGATGCTGCTGGCAGAAAATCACATGTCCCTGTCAGTGTTGTGGGAGAAAGGCCGACTACCTCTTCTCTCAAGAAGGCTGAAGCCACTGTTGGTGCTGGGCAGAGCACAGTGAACTTTGGCCCTGATAGCAGCTCTTCTGCTGGAGGCTCATCAGGTTGTTTTTCCTCAGCAGAAAAGTCTATCAAATCCCATGTCTCTGCAACTGATGTCTGGGGATAGAGGTTCACCATCTCCTGTCCATGGAACCCAGAAGATGCTATCATTTCTGGGCAGAGGTTAGCAGAGCTCTGCCCTGTTGTCAGCACTTCAGGTTTGGGGACGGCAATCTCCGGATTTTCCACTGCCGATTCTCTGGCATGCTGCTGAACTTGTTCTAGCAGTTTCCCGTATGCCCTTTCCAGATGCTGTTCCTTCCTTAGCAAATGGTCCAGATCAGGTTTGAGCTCTGAGACCCCTGCAAGACCGAGCATAGACTCTCTATATTCTCTCAGGTCCTCAAGGTCAGGTTCCCCTTCATCGCCAAACATAAAAAGATCTGTAAGGTTCTCCCACAGCAATCCAGGGCCGCCAAAGTCATATCCCTCCGGAGAGCATTCTGTTGTCTCCCCTAAATATCCCTCCTCTGCGTGCCATTGCAGAGCCCGATAACGATTGTCCAGCTCTATCTCCTGCTGGACCAACCTGTCCAACTCAGTCACCCATTGCTCCTGGGGCTGCTCTCCCAGGAATGCCATCCGCAATGCCCGTTGGTCACTGGCCTGTTGCTCTTGGGTTGGAAAGCACTTGCCCTGTTTTATACCAGCGAGACGGAGGGCTGCAATCCAGAGCTCCACCCGAATTTGCTGCCTAAGCTCCAGGTATTCATCCTTAGACACAGTCCTGGCGTATGTTGAAAGGATGATTCGCAGCAGCCCCGGGAATTCTGATGCCAGGTCCATATCTCCGCTGGGGTGACTGAAGTCTGCTATCCTGATCTTGGATCCAGGTGGAGGTTTAAATTTCCCAGACTGCAGGAAGCTTTCCCGCTGCTTGCCACCAATGTCACGGAACGTCCCACACTCCGCTTGAGTGCTTCCGTCATATACCAGTATGGTAATAAGTACTTGTGCGCACACCAAAATAATAAAAAATCAAGCAATAGAAATATATATGATAAAAATTACCTTAAAAACGTCAAATAAGAACAGAATAGCAGCCACAAATAATAGTGTTCACACACCTAAAAACAATTGCTAAGAAGGGATAAATCTGCGGCGCTAATCTAAATAAATAAATTCCTGAGATGCAAAAAATAAAAGCTAGTATGAAAGAAGCCAATAAAAGACTCAAAGAATGACCGTGGTTTTAAGGTGCGTGGATAGCTAATAATAATATAAAAATACTGCTAAGTGCCAAAGCCAAATACAGGATATATACAGCAACAATAATATATATCAAGCTCGTCAAGGAGCAAAGGAAAACAACCCCAGATGATAATGTTCACACACCTACAAATAGGGGGGTAAAACTACGGCACTTAAATCAATGAGTAAATTCCTGGGATACCAAAGGAAAAAAACCATGAACACCGAAGGAAAAAAGCCTGTAGGAAGATGCAGGTAGCAATTTAAAAAATTCCTATGATGCGTGAATAACTAATAATGCCTTGAAAGGAATGAACTATGTAACAAAAGAACTAATAACCACACCAGGAAAGGAGATTCCAAGTAAGGATCTAGTTCATGTAGATTAATATTCCACCATTTTTGTGCAACCAAAAATTATAACAAATCAATGTTGCAACAAAAGAGTGCAGCTAATAAAGGGAACTAAATAATTGAGATCCAAATGATTAATGACCTTTTACAGACCTAAATTATAAAAAGCAATAGATAAAGCTCGTGACTCCAACAACACAATAATCCTAAAAAATGTGTGCAAGCAATATTTCGGTGCAGCATCCAAGGTGAAGACTAGTGAATATATAAATAATTAAATATAAATCAATTAAGGTCCTAATAATTGAAACACAAATTTACATAATTGATACTGTTAAATAATCCATAAATCTTAAATAAATAAATCCATAAATAAAAATAATTGAAAGCAATAATAATCTCTGAATTGCTCTCTATAAAAATACACTCTATAAATAATATTGTGCAAATGTTTGTGCAACATCCAAAATTGATATAAATAAATATAAGAGTAAATTCCCAAAAAAGTATATCAAATCAGACAAAAAAATTGTAACAAATCGGACAAATGTTTCAACAAAGAAAACAATGTTTCTTCCACAAAAAATATATAGGTGAACAACTAATAACACACCAGCAAATAGAGAAAACCAGTGTTCAGCATAAATGTCACACTCAATGTGATACCAATACAATTGTCCCAAAGTGAATAAAAGTAATTTCTAAATTAAAAAATATATTAGCAAATCATCCCATTCATATCTCCTTCGTGATGAATCAAAGAAAAATCTTTCACATATCCCCAGTGAAGAAAAACAGGTGTATAGACAAATAAAACGGTTCCCCCAGCCTCTCACCTCCCGGCTGAGCGATAACAGCCCAAAAATAGCCTCACGCAGTCTGTGCCTGCAGGTGGTTTTGCACGCTGTCGGCTCCCAACAGGATGATATCAGCCTTGGTGTATGTGATAAAGCGTCTCCCGATCTCCAAGTTTCTCAAGCAGTGTTCGCTCAAAAGAATAAGGGGAAGGATTCCATAGTGTAGTATGTAAATCATCGATTTTTTATTAAATAATAACCCACTTACATTCAAAATGACAGCTTCAGCAAAAACTTTTAAAACCGGCTCACTGACTCACCGATCCCGGCCGTGATCGGAAAGACAAGTAGCCAAGTAATACCGCCTCTCTTCTCCCTGACGCGTTGCGTGACTGTCACGTCACTTTCTCAAAGGGTATGAAGAAAGGTGGACACGGATCGTTCTTATGGGAGAGAGGTAACCATGGCAACCCCTCTGACACAAGCATATCGGTAGACTATAACGGCGCTCCTTGTGCACAATATAAATATACTAACATAATATTCCTAAACAAATCTCTAATTCCTAAATAGGCTTTCATACATAAAAAAGTGTACTTAAAAATAATTAAATATAGTTAATTAAAAGATGTTATACATGTATATAAATGAACTAAAAACATTAAATAAAAAATATTAAGGGGAGGAATGGAAAATCTCCCTCTAGTGGTCCATCATAAAAATACAGATCCAGATAATATAGGCAATGAAGAGATACAACCTTCAAAGTGATTAATACTTCAAGAGTGATTAAAATATAGGCCTGCAACACATAAAAGAATCTAGCTCTAAAATGATTCTACAAAATCAAGGATCTAGTTCAGTACTAAATACAAAGGAAATCATAATGCCCATTATTAAAAATGAATGGCCCAAGGAAAAATATTTATAAAACAACATTTCTAATAATTAGAGATGAAGCAATTAAGATCAAATTCAACATTATGACCCAGAGGCGTTAAAGTACGGAGCTCATGTATCCAACGGGATTCTGCCTGACTCAATTTTATCACTTTGTTATCACCCCTCCAATGGGGTTTATATTTCTCAATTCCCCATACTTTTAGTGAGGAGGGGTCCCTATTATGATATTGATCGTAGTGTTTTGACAAACTATGTTTCGGATAACCTTTCTTTATATTTTGGGTATGTTCTCTCAATCTCTTCCATAATTCTCTTTTTGTTCGTCCTACATACTGGATCTGACAGGGACATTCCAGCAAATACACTACTCCCTCTGTTCGGCAAGATATAAATTCTTTGATTTGGTATTCTCTATTGGTGACTGTTGATTTGAAGTTGCATTTTTTCTTTTTTGCCTCATTTGTGTGTCTGCAGGTGTAGCAGGTCTTGCAAGGATAAAAGCCTTTCCCATCAAAGAAGGAAAAATTTCTCCGCGGGGGAGGGTCTAGTACATTTTTAGCAACCAGATCCCTCAATGTGGGAGCTCTCCGATACGTAACTCTCGGTTTCTCTGGTAGTAACATTCCCAGGTGCCTGTCTGCTTTCACTATATTCCAATATTTTCTAAAGATTTTTTCTATTTGCTTATGTTGCAAACTATAATCCATCACTAATGATACAGAGTTCATAGAGTCAGTTTTTTTACTAGAATCCTCTATAAGTTTATTTCTATCCATGACCTCCACATCTTTAATTTTCTCCTTTATAAAATCAGGGCCATATCCCTTTTGGATAAATCTTTGTCCGATAAATTCAGCTTGTTTAAGAAAAACCTCTTGTTTTGTACAATTTCTTTTCAGCCTGGTGAACTGGCCCTTAGGTATATTGTTTAGCCAGGGAGCATGATGGCAACTATCTATTGGCAGATAGCTGTTTCTATCAACTTGTTTAAAAAATGTTTGGGTAATAAATCTTCCATCCTCTTTTAAAATTTCCAAATCTAAAAATTGTATTTTTTCATCATTGATCTCCCATGATAAATTAATATTTTTATTATTTAGATTCAAGTTAAAACCAAAGTCCATCAAGCTTTCCTTATCACCAGCCCAGATCACAATAATATCATCAATAAATCTTTTAAATAAAAGAAGTTGCTGGGGTCTGTTCTTATATACGGCTTCTTCCTCCCATTCCGCCATGTAAAGGTTAGCTACGCTGGGTGCATATTTGGCACCCATTGCAATTCCACAAATTTGTTTAAAAAAATCATTTTCATGCCAAAAATAATTGTGATCCAAACTATATTTTAAACACTCCAATAAAAACTTTCTTTGCACCGCTTTTAAGTCACTGAATTTCTTCAAGGCCCATTTTGTTGCTTGTATTGCTTCTTCGTGATCAATTATAGTATAAAGCGATGCTACATCTGCTGTTGCCAGATAGACTGGTCTGTCCCCAAATGTGACAGTATCCAACAACTGGAGTAGATGTTTAGTATCTCTTAGAAAAGACTCAGTTTTTCTCACTAATGGTTGTAGGAACCAGTCAATATACTCCCCTATTCTAGCTCCCACCGAGTTAATTCCGTTTACAATTGGTCTTCCTGGAGGTTTCTCTTTATTTTTATGAATCTTGGGGAGGGTATATATAACTGGGGTGCGACATCCACGTAGCTGTAAATATTTTGCCTCTTTTTTATTTAATAGGCCTCTAGATTTTCCTCTTTCTACCAGATAGGTTAGGTCATCTTTATACTGTACTATCGGGTTTCCCGGCAGTTTTAAGTAAGTGGTGGTGTCACTCAATTGTCTTTTTAATTCCTCCTGATAGTCCTTCTTCGATTGAATCACTATTGCTCCTCCTTTATCAGCCTGTCTGACCACAATCTCCCTTCTCTCTTCTAATTTTTGAATACCGCTCTTGATCTCCGTGGGATCATTTATTTTCCTGATTTTTAGATCATGCAAATCTTTCAGGACCATTTTCCGAAACACTTCAATATTTCCCTCTGTTCCCAGTGGGGGGTTAAATAGTGATTTATTTTTCAGATCACTATGTTTAATTTCACTTTCCACCATGTTGTTCCTTATTAGATTTTCTCCTGGTTTGCTCAACATATACTTCTTAATATGAAGGCTCCTGGCGAATTTATTGATGTCTACGTACGTATTAAATTTGTTTAAGTTCTTTTTAGGTGCAAATTTTAAGCCTTTGTCTAGTACTTTAATTTCGTCTCTCGTTAACTCCACCCCACTGATGTTGATTATCCCTTCTCCTATTGGTCTCGTTTTCTTCTGTTTTTTTGCTCCTGCTCTGCATCCACGTTTGGTTTTTCGTTTCTTCCAGACAATTTTTCTGAGTCTCTCCGTGGAGATCTCTTTAGTTTCTTCTCTCGATCCCCCTCTCTCCGATGTTCTAGATTTCTTTCTTCCCTTCTTATATCTCTCCTCACTCCACGCTCTGGACTCCTCCTCGGAGATCTTCGTGATCCATACTCCGTCCGATAATGCCTGGGAGAATCCCGGCGTCTCATCTCTAAAAAACGCCTAGGGGTTCTATCACGCCCCTCATGCTGGTGTCTGGGAGTTCTTCCCCTTTCATATTGATATCTGGGGGTACGTCCTCCTTCTTCATCTCTTCTTAGGTGTTCATACCGATTGTATGTTGGAACATTATAGTGGTTTTCATAAATTGCCTGCTCATGTTTCCCATCATAGTACTGCGGCCTGGTATCTCTCCTCCTGTTTTCATAGGGTATTGGGTCATACTTCCTATCATAGTCTTGTGGTCTGATGAAATTCCTCCTATTCTCATAGGGTGCTTGATCATACTTCCCATCATGGTAGTAAGGTCTCATCTCACCCCTCCTATTATCAAAACCACGATTGTCATAGTTCCTCCATGGGGGTGTTGGTGGTTCTCTTCTATCTGATAAGTACTGATATGGTCTAGGAGAATTATAGTGGTTATCCACATTGTTCTGCCAACCGTTTTTCCAAAAAGGTCTCTTCCAGTTGTTATTTCCATTCCATCCCTGTCTCTGGTTTGGGGTATTGTAGTTGTTCATTCTATCGACTGGACCATTTGTCGGTGGCTTCTTATTTGTCTCTGTTACCATCAAACTTTTTTCCTCTTTTTCTGGGGTAGTATTAGTAGAGTTAATGATGGTTTCTTCTAATTTGCTTTGCCACTTAAAGACCAGATCATCCTCATAGTCTTTCAAGTCTCTTTGATATTTCCTTCTCTTTCTTGCTGCAGTTTCGTTGTCTTTCCGCTCCATGTCTCTCTGAAGCTGCTTCGCCAGAGTTTCAAATTCTGGAAGTTCTTTTGATATCTCTACGATTGCTTTCAGATCTCCAATTTTCTTATCTAGAGTTCTCACTTTGCGTTGCTTCCTTTTAATTAGTAGATGCAGTAATTCGAGACCTTTATCGTTAAAGAATTGAAACCACTCATCTGTAGATTCTTTGTCCACTAGTCCATCACTGATAGGGACATCCCATCTCAATCTCCTCGGTAGTAGTTTATCTTTAATATATTGTTCGTGTGTCACTATATCCCACCAGGAATTAATCTTTTTTTCCATAAGATGTCCCATTTTTCTAAAGCATCTCTCTATGTCCCCCACTATGTTCACTTCCTGTTTCTCAAAAACCGTTTCTAAATCAATTGTTCTATTCTCTATAAACCCAAAGACTTCCATGGTTGCAGCACACGTATAATTAGATAAAGGAATCAAAGTATGGTAATAAGTACTTGTGCGCACACCAAAATAATAAAAAATCAAGCAATAGAAATATATATGATAAAAATTACCTTAAAAACGTCAAATAAGAACAGAATAGCAGCCACAAATAATAGTGTTCACACACCTAAAAACAATTGCTAAGAAGGGATAAATCTGCGGCGCTAATCTAAATAAATAAATTCCTGAGATGCAAAAAATAAAAGCTAGTATGAAAGAAGCCAATAAAAGACTCAAAGAATGACCGTGGTTTTAAGGTGCGTGGATAGCTAATAATAATATAAAAATACTGCTAAGTGCCAAAGCCAAATACAGGATATATACAGCAACAATAATATATATCAAGCTCGTCAAGGAGCAAAGGAAAACAACCCCAGATGATAATGTTCACACACCTACAAATAGGGGGGTAAAACTACGGCACCTAAATCAATGAGTAAATTCCTGGGATACCAAAGGAAAAAAACCATGAACACCGAAGGAAAAAAGCCTGTAGGAAGATGCAGGTAGCAATTTAAAAAATTCCTATGATGCGTGAATAACTAATAATGCCTTGAAAGGAATGAACTATGTAACAAAAGAACTAATAACCACACCAGGAAAGGAGATTCCAAGTAAGGATCTAGTTCATGTAGATTAATATTCCACCATTTCTGTGCAACCAAAAATTATAACAAATCAATGTTGCAACAAAAGAGTGCAGCTAATAAAGGGAACTAAATAATTGAGATCCAAATGATTAATGACCTTTTACAGACCTAAATTATAAAAAGCAATAGATAAAGCTCGTGACTCCAACAACACAATAATCCTAAAAAATGTGTGCAAGCAATATTTCGGTGCAGCATCCAAGGTGAAGACTAGTGGTTATTAGTTCTTTTGTTACATAGTTCATTCCATTCAAGGCATTATTAGTTATTCACGCATCATAGGAATTTTTTAAATTGCTACCTGCATCTTCCTACAGGCTTTTTTCCTTCGGTGTTCATGGTTTTTTTCCTTTGGTATCCCAGGAATTTACTCATTGATTTAAGTGCCGTAGTTTTACCCCCCTATTTGTAGGTGTGTGAACATTATCATCTGGGGTTGTTTTCCTTTGCTCCTTGACGAGCTTGATATATATTATTGTTGCTGTATATATCCTGTATTTGGCTTTGGCACTTAGCAGTATTTTTATATTATTATTAGCTATCCACGCACCTTAAAACCACGGTCATTCTTTGAGTCTTTTATTGGCTTCTTTCATACTAGCTTTTATTTTTTGCATCTCAGGAATTTATTTATTTAGATTAGCACCGCAGATTTATCCCTTCTTAGCAATTCCGTCATATACCACTTCCTCCCAGTCTGTATACAGATATCCCAACCTCTCTGAGCACAAAACAAGGCGACACATGCTTGTTGCTACCAAGAACTCACTTTATTTAGAATCAAAATTACAAGACTTTATATGCCGTTGGAACCTCCTCTAACAATACAACTGTAACTTAATTAACATGAGCTAATTATCTAATCCTTTATACAGCCTAGGTGACTGAGACATGACTTTTCGCCCAGACTTGTGGTCACCGAGCTTCACACAGTTATATAAACACAATAGCAGTCGTCCCGTCTCCTACATTGTATAGAGGACAATGTCATTAGCTCATTCAATTAACATAAACACAGGTAGTTGGAACTGATAATACCAGCATCTCCTCACAGGATGTGTCCCAACAGTATGAATCAGTCTTATCAGCAGGGGGCTGCTGGAGGAATCCCCCCTCCCTCTTCAGGGACACAAATCTACAGTAATGAGTCCCCATACAATATATACATATATACACGACTGAGTCCGATTAGTACAGTTCAGCCTGGATTTCTCATTCACCTCACAAAGAGTATTGTTCCATTGAAAATCCAGGGCCCATAATCAAAAGGCAACAGGCTTGCATACAGTCCTCTCCAACAGCCTCTGTTCTGGCTAGGTCTGTCACAATATCTTTTACAGTTTTTGTGAAAAAGCTGTTTATTTAGTTGTCATTTCAGGAAATTTTAGCCATTAAACAGAGTGTACTGTGCTGCTTTTGTTGCCATAGTTACCAAAGCTTCTGTTATACACAGTGATGGGCGGTGGGGGAGGTGGCTGGAGCATTTCAGCTCTGATTACAGAGCCCGGGGGAGGGGACAGACACACTATGTACTGCTTTATAATAGAGGAATAACTTTAAAATGTTCACAAAATATTCAGCTATCTGGCTATATCTTTTTAGTTTGATATCTTTTACAGTTTTTTTGAAAAAAGCTGTTTGTTTAGTGGTCATTTCAGGAAATTTTAGCTATTAAATAGAGTGTACTGTGGTGCTTTTGTTGCCATGGTTACCAAAGCTTCTGTTATACACAGGGGGGAGGTGGCTGGAGCATCTCAGCTCTGATTACAGAGCCCGGGGGAGGGGACAGACACACTCTGTACTGATTTATGATAGAGGAATATGATGGGGCAGTTTTGATGGGGCAATTCTGATGGGGCAGTTTTGATGGTGGCAATATGATGGGGCAGTTTTAAAGGGGCAATTCTGATGGGGCAGTTTTGATGGTGGCAATATGATGGGACAGTTTTGATGGGGTAATTCTGATGGGGCAGTTTTGATGGTGGCAATATGATGGGGCAGTTTTGATGGGGACAATGTTGATGGAGCACTTTTGATGGTGGCAATATGATGGGGAAGTTTTGATGGGGGCAGTTTTGATGGTGGCAATATGATGGGGATGTGTTGATGGTGGCAATATGATGGGGCAGTTTTGATGGGGCAATTCTGATGGGGAAGTTTTGATGGGGCTATTTTGATGGGGCAGTTTAGATGGTGGCAATATGATGGGGCAGTTTTGATGGGGTAATTCTGATGGGGCAGTTTTGATGGTGGCAATGTGATGGGGCAGTTTTGATGGGGCAATTCTGATGGGGCAGTTTTGATGGTGGCAATATGATGGGGCAGTTTTGATGGGGACAATGTTGATGGAGCACTTTTGATGGTGGCAATATGATGGGAAAGTTTTGATGGGGGCAGTTTTGATGGTGGCAATATGATGGGGCTGTTTTGATGGTGGCAATATGATGGGGCAGTTTTGATGGGGCAATTCTGATGGGGCAGTTTTGATGGGGCTATTTTGATGGGGCAGTTTAGATGGTGGCAATATGATGGGGCAGTTTTGATGGGGTAATTCTGATGGGGCAGTTTTGATGGTGGCAATGTGATGGGGCAGTTTTGATGGGGCAATTCTGATGGGGCAGTTTTGATGGTGGCAATATGATGGGGCAGTTTTGATT
Organism: Aquarana catesbeiana; assembly: GCF_042186555.1. Lineage (NCBI taxonomy): Eukaryota > Metazoa > Chordata > Amphibia > Anura > Ranidae > Aquarana > Aquarana catesbeiana. Next base: position 151,686,050 of record NC_133334.1, read on the forward strand.
GGGACAATTTTGATGGGGCAATTCTGATGGGGCAGTTTTGATGGCAGTATGATTGGGGCAGTTTTGATGGGGGCCGTTTTAGCAATTCAGCTATTCCGCATTCCCACACATTTTCCCCAGGGAATGCACTTTCTAGTTAGTGGGACTGCTTTAGCAGTCCCACTATTGTCATTCAATTTTATTTATTAGTGGGACTGCTTTAGCAGTCCCAATAGTGTTATTCGATTTTATTTATTTTATTTCTTTATTTCTTTATTAGTGGGACTGCTTTAGCAGTCCCACTATTGTTATTCGATTTTATTTATTAGTGGGAATGCTTTAGCAGTCCCACTATTGTTATTCGATTTTATCTATTTTTATTATCCCATACGTTTTTTGGCTCTGCGTAACTTCTGCATACTTTCAGTTATTAAAACCATTCAACTATTAAAATGTTCGTCTCTTTCAGCTTATGATGGGACTTTTTCAACTTTTTTTTCTACTATTTATACTTTTTAAAATATTAAGCTTTGTAACACTTTTTTTAACATTGAAGTCAATGAGACCATGCTTTAGATCCTTAAAATCTTCTTCCGCTCCCAAAAGTTTCACCTCCTTCATACTTTCACCTACAGACGCCAAACAAACTTTAAAATGTTCACAAAATATTCAGCTATCTGGCTATATCTTTTCAGTTTGATATCTTTTATAGTTTTTCTGAAAAAGCTTTTTGTTTAGATGTAATTTTAGGAAATTTTAGCCATTAATCAGAGTGTACTGTGTTGCTCTTTTTGAAATGGTTACCAAACCTTCTGTTATACAAAGGGGGGAGGTGGCTGGAGCATCTCAGTTCTGATTACAGAGCCCGGGGGAGGGGACAGACACACCGTGTACTGATTTATAATAGAGGAATATGATGGGGCAGTTTTGATGGGGCAAATTTGATGGTGGCAATATGATGGGGCAGTTTTGATGGGACAATTCTGATGGGGCAGTTTTGATGGTGGCAATATGATGGGCTAATTCTGATGGGGCAGTTTTGATGGTGGCAATATGATGGGGCAGTTTTGATGGGGCAATTCTGATGGGGCAGTTTTGATGGTGGCAATATGATGGGACAGTTTTGATGGGGCAATTTTGATGGGGCAGTTTTGATGGTGGCAATATGAGGGGCAGTTTTGATGGGGACAATTTTAATGGAGCAGTTTAAAGGTGGCAATATGATGGGGCAGTTTTGATGGGGGCAGTTTTGATGGTGGCAATATGATGGGGCAGTTTTGATGGGGACAATTTTTATGGGGCAATTCTGATGGGGCAGTTTTGATGGCAATGTGATGGGGGCAGTTTTGCTGGGGGCTGTTTTAGCAATTCAGATATTCAGCATTCCCACGCATTTTCCCCAGGAAATGCATTTTCTAGTTAGTGGGACTACTTTAGCAGTCCCACTATTGTTATTCGATTTTATTTATTTTTAATTTTATTATTTAATTTTATTCCCTATGTTTTTTTGGCTCTGCGTAACTTCTGCCTACTTTCAGCTATTAAAACCATTCAACTATTAAAATGTTCATCTCTTTCAGCTGATGATGGGACTTTTTCAACTTTTTTTCTACTATTTATACTTTTTAAAATATTAAGCTTTTAACACTTTTTTAACATTGAAGTCAATGGGAGCATGCTTGAAATCCTTAAAATTTTCCTCCGCTCCCAAAAGTTTCAGCTCCTTCATACTTTCACCTACAGACGCCAAACAAACTTTAAAATGTTTACAAAATATTCAGCTATCTGGCTATATCTTTTCAGTTTGATATCTTTTACAGTTTTTGTGAAAAAGCTTTTTGTTTAGTGGTCATTTCAGAAAATTTTAGCTATTAAACACAGTGTACTGTGTTGATTTTGTTGCCATGGTTACCATAGCTTCTGTTATACACAGGGGGAGGTGGCTGGAGCATCTAAGCTCTGATTACAGGGCCGGGGGAGGGGACAGACACACTTTGTACTGATTTATAATAGAGGAATATGATGGGGCAGTTTTGATGGGGACAATTTTGATGGAGCAGTTTTGATGGGGGCAGTGCTGATGGAGCAGTTTTGATGGTGGCAATATGATGGAGAAGTTTTGATGGGACAATTCTGATGGGACAGTTTTGATGGTGGCAATATGATGGGGCAGTTTTGATAAGGACAATTCTGATGGAGCAGTTTTGATGGTGGCAATATGATGGGGCAGTTTTAATGGTGGCAATATGATGGGGCAGTTTTGATGGGGCAGTTCTGATGGGGCAGTTTGATGGTGGCAATATGATGGAGAAGTTTTGATGGGGCAATTCTGATGGGGCAGTTTTGATGGTGGCAATATGATGGAGCAGTTTTGATGGTGGCAATATGATGGAGCAGTTTTGATGGTGGCAATATGATGGGGGCAGTTTTGATGGGGCAATTCTGCTGGGGCAGTTTTGATGGGGCAATTCTGATGGGGCAGTTTTGATGGTGGCAATATGATGGGGCAGTTTTGATGGGGCAGTTTTGATGGGGCAATTCTAATGGGGCAATTCGGATGGTGGCAATATGATGGGGCAATTCTGATGGGGCAATTTTGATGGGGACAATTTTGATGGGGCAATTCTGATGGGGCAGTTTTGATGGCAGTATGATGGGGCAGTTTTAATGGAGGCCGTTTTAGCAATTCAGCTTTCTCACGCATTTTCCCCAGGAAATGTATTTTCTAGTTATTAGTGGGACTGCTTTAGCAGTCCCACTATTGTTATTTGATTTTATTTATTTTTATTTCTTTATTTATTATTCCGTACATTTTTTTGGCTCTGCGTAACTTCTGCATACTTTTAGCTATTAAAACCATTCAACTATTAAAATGTTCGTCTCTTTCAGCTGATGATGGGACTTTTTCAACTTTTTTTCTACCATTTATACTTGTTAAAATATTAAGCTTTTTAACACTTTTTTTTAACATTGAAGTCAATGAGACCATGCTTCAGATCCTTAAAATCTTCTTCCGCTCCCAAAAGTTTCAGCTCCTTCATATTTTCACCTACAGACGCCAAACAAACTTTAAAATGTTCACAAAATATTCAGCTATCTGGCTATATCTTTTCAGTTTGATATCTGTCATGGAACGTCCCACACTCCACTTTTTTAACATTGAAGTCAATGGGAGCATGCTTCAGATCCTTAAAATCTTCTTCCACTCCCAAAAATTTCAGCTCCTTCATACTTTCATCTACAGACGCCAAACAAACTTTAAAATGTTCACAAAATATTCAGCTATCTGGCTATATCTTTTCAGTTTCATATCTTTTACAGTTTTTTTGAAAAAGCTTTTTGTTTTAGTGGTTATTTCAGGAAATTTTAGCCATTAATCAGAGTGTACTGTGTTGCTTTTGTTGCCATGGTTACCAAAGCTTCTGTTATACACAGGGGGGAGGTGGCTGGAGCATCTCAGCTCTGATTACAGAGCCCGGGGGAGGGGACAGACACACTATGTACTAATTTATAATAGAGGAATATGATGGGGAAGTTTTGATGGTAGCAATATGATGGGGCAGTTTTGATGGGGCAATTCTGATGGGGCAGTTTTGATGGTGGCAATATGATGGGGCAGTTTTGATAGGGCAATTCTGATGGGGCATTTTTGATGGGGCAATTCTGATGGGGCAGTTTTGATGGTGGCAATATGATGGGGCAGTTTTGATGGGGCAATCCTGATGGGGCAGTTTTGATGGTGTCAATATGATGTGGCAGTTTTGATGGTGACAATTTTAATGGAGCAGTTTTAAAGGTGGCAAGATGATGGGGCAGTTTTGATGGGGGTAGTTTTGATGGGGCAGTTTTGATGGGGACAATTTTTTTTTTTAATTGACAGTTTTTATTGATTTTCCAAGAAAATAAAGAATTAACAACAAAAATTACAAGGAAATACAATTTCTGCTGTGAATACTTCTGGACAACAATCAGCAGAGAAGTAATTGGATGAACATAAAACAACCCTGCTAATTAAACAGCCTACTGTAGGTAGCGTCATCAAATTATTATTCAGATAGTACATCATTTATACCTTGTATCATTGGTCAAAGCATAGAAGAACAAAAAGGGAAGAGTAGGAAGGAGAGAGTAATAAGAGAAGGAGGGTGGGGAAAGAGAGAGAAGAGGAAGGGGGGGTGGTCTTCCGCCTCTAGAGCCCGGAGTCCCCCGGAAGAGAACAGGGAACCATTCAGGTGTAGCCAAGTGTAAGGGACTTTAAGTTATGGGGTTTTCAAAGATGACCCATAGTTCCCATATGCGATTATGTTTCTCAAGATTGTCATTCATAGAGGCTGTCAGATATTCCATTCTCTTGATGTCTCTGATCCTGGAGTGCAGCTCAGGTAATGAGGGTGCTTCTCTCTGTTTCCACTTTGAGGCCACCAAACATCGTGCAGCAGTTAATATGTGTGACAAGAGTTTTTTGGACATTTTAGAGAGAGAGATCGGTGGAAGGCCCAATAAGAAGGTGTTCGGATCGAAGGGCACTCCAGCATCAAAGACGGACTGGAGCAGGGAATGTACCATTTGCCAACAGGGAGTGATCAAAGGGCACGTCCAATAGATATGAAATAGCGTCCCCCTATCTTTACAGTAATGCCAACAGCGAGAATCAGCCGATGGATATATGGAGTGGAGTAGATCCGGGGTCTGATACCATTTGAACATAATCTTATACTGATTCTCTTTGTAAAGCATGCAAACAGAGCTCCTGGAGGCCTGTGACCATATGAGCTGCCATGCAGATAAAGGGAGGTCTACACCCAGGGCCTGCTCCCACCTATCCATATAAGTGTGATGGGGTCCAGTTGGCGAAAAATCCCAAGTTAAGAGCTGGTAGGTGCGCGAGATCATACCCTTAGGGGACAAGCCCTATAAGCATCGTTTTTCAAATTCAGTTAGAGGGGAGAATTGAAAATTGGGCACCACGGGGCAGGAGGCAGAGCCTAGCGGAGCAGACATGCATTGTTAGAGCTCCACACCGCTGAGGAGAGAAGAGAAGGACAAAGCGGAGCCTGCAGGCTCAAAAGGTATCCATTTGAACCTTTTTGCCCCTGGGAACAAACTGTGAAAGTTTGGGAAGGAAATATGGTACTGGGAGGAAACCGTGGCAGAAATAAAAATCACCTCACAAAGAGCTCACAGGCACTCACTGCAGCTGAAGCAGCTCCAGTCACCTCACAATATACAGCACCAGGGCGCTCTCACAGACAGAAAATGTCACAGCAAGACTCTCCATTTGAGTCAAATACAGAACAAATCCTCTCACAAACTTCTCCACAAGCCTCCTCAGCATCCCCAGTAATATTATTACAATTTGAAAAGATGCTTTCATAAGGCTTTAAAACAAACCTCAGACCAAATAACAAAAAGCCTAACCAAAGAAATAAGAGAGCTGGGAAACCGCACCGCAGCCTTAGAAATAAAAATGGATGAAATTGAAATTACAACCCAAGAAAATATAACAGAATTGGAACAATTAAAAAAAGAGAATTTAATACTTCAAACTAAGCTAGAAGATTACGAAAATAGAGCCAGACGTTCAAACTTGCGCATAAGGGGAATACCTGAAACTGTGACAGACCTGCAATCTACTATTACTGCTCTATTAAAAGAACTAAAGCCAGATATCCCTATTGAACGTTTAGAACTGGACAGAGTACACAGAGCCCTCACAGCCAAAAAGAAAGATGGACCCACACGTGATATAATCACAAAATTTAATTATTACAGAACGAAAGAACAAATACTAATTGCTGCAAGAGAAAAAAAGGAACTTAATTTTCAAGGACACAATTATCAAATTTTTGCTGACCTATCCCAACTTACTATTACTAAAAGACGATCCATGAAACCCAAACTAATGGAACTGCAACGCCACAACATTATGTATCAATGGGGCTTCCCCTTTTCAGTCAGATTTAACTACCAAGGTACAATTTACAGAAGCAGATCAGCAGATGAACTACAACAAACCCTTTTAATATTAAATCTGACAGAACCCACAAGCAGCAACACTCCCACACGCAGAAGAATGGCATCATCTTCACCTTCAGGCAGCACCCAGAAAATTTCAGAACAAAATGGGAATCATCATTCTCACAAAAGAGGCCGTTATGCCACATCATCCATGGACCAAGAAGATTCAATGGACTGACATCCTAATTCCTGATATCTCTTCATTTATTATACTAAGAGATGGTTCTCTATAAAAAACCTATATTTATAACTGAATGTAACTGCATTCTGATAGTCACACACTGTGTGGGATCATGTTACATTCCAGTTATATTTCTTATTACTTCTGATTCATATAGCCTTAGAATATATAAGTGAAATAAGGAAATTATTGTTCAGTTATATATTATCAGGTAATAACAATAGATTTATTACTTTTTAGGACAAATATGTTCAATAATCCAGAAGTAATGGAAGCTTTTTCTTTCTTTTCTTAAAACAAATATATTATTACCTAACTAGTTCCTAGAATTATGTTTTTGTTTATGCTAATCTGAAGCAATACAACCTCAATTTTATGAGTTAACATATCTAAACAGTTACATATGAATAAAATATGTAATTGTTTACTCTAAAAGGGTTAAAATCCCAAAATAATTCAAACTATCTTCATCAATACCAAAGTTATTAACAGTACCTTTCTAACTGAATTATTTAGCCTAGGGCAAGACTAACCATATACAACCACCCTGGAATAAATAATTTCAACAAAAACTATATTCTGCACTCCAATTAATGAAACATCATTTTGATGTCTTTTGACATAGCACTTCTCTCCTGTAAGCGGAAGATTCGTGTACCCCCATTAGCCCTCCTCATTCTCCCAACCATATTATGTGGGAGTGTGACGAAGGCACTTATTCCCCTGAGAGAGATATTTATTCTCTTTCACGGGTAAATTGTGATTACTTGCAAAAAATAATTTATACAATGTATCATCTAATCTCATATGTTTTTTGTTTACTCTTTACTCCAGAATTCACTGGTTTCTTTTCTATCTATTCATCTCTTCAGTCCACACAGGTTGATCTGCGCAGTCAGCTCTGAATAACAAAAAGTAAGTCAAAACTATTTGATCTATTGCCATGGCACCACTGAATATACTTTCCCTGAATGTTCAGGGAATAAATGTCCCTCAAAAAAGGACCAAAGCCTTCCGTACTTTCCATAACAAGAAGGCTCACATAGTATGCCTCCAAGAAACACACTTCACCAAAGATTCTACTTCAAAATATATTTCTCCTTTTTATCAACAAATTTACACGGCTTCTGCCTGTACCAAGCAAAGGGGAACTCTAATTGCATTTCACCGATCCACACCATTCACCTTATCATCAGAAATTAAAGACCCAGAAGGTAGATGCCTGATACTCATGGGTTATATAATGGATACAGCAATCACGGTGATTTCCTACTACGCTCCTAACAAACAACCTACACCATTCCTCTCACATATATTACAAGTGATTAATACACACAAAATAGGAACAGTGATAATGTGTGGGGATTCGAACCAGTTCCTCCTCCCATTTCTAGATAAATCACCTTTTACACCATCCAAAATAACCTCTAGATTACCTTTTTCTCAACTTCTTTCCAAATACAATCTGGTAGATTCGTGGAGAGAAAGTAACCCAATGAAAAAGAAATTCACTTATTTCTCGCACCCTCATCAAACCTTCACCAGAATAGATCATATTTTTCTAACAATAGGAATGATACCAGAAATTATTGCATCAGATATAATTCCGATTCCGTGGTCTGACCATAATGCAGTATACACTACTATAGCCTCAGCTATACCAAAAGCGCATGACCCAACGTGGTACTTACCGGACATAATGCTCAAACACCCACTACATCAGATGGCCATTGAACAAGCTTTAAAGGAATACATATCAATTAATAATACAACAGACATCTCCCCAATAACACTGTGGGAAGCTCATAAGCCTGTCTTGCGTGGTACAATACAAAGACAAATGGCACTATTTAAACGGGAACGCAAAAATCTAGCAAAAAAACTAGAACTCAATTTTAATGCAGCCTACATATCATTCCAAGATAATCCATCTCAGAGTACAAAATCTCATCTGGAAAAATCTAGATTGGAATACGATCTATTTCTCACTGAGTCAGTTGATAAATCCCTCAAACGCTCCAAACACAATTTCTACATGAATACAAACAAACCAGGTACATATTTGGCTCGGGCATTAAATTCAACTAACAAATCTTTCAAACCAATACGTTTGAAATTATCAAAAAATGTTTACACTTGTAATCCAGTTAAAATAGTCCATAAATTTCACTCACATCTCGCAACTTTATACAAGACAAACAATGAATTTAATCCTACAGAGGCTGAATCCTTCTTCTCAAAAATAACCTTACCTGAGTTATCTCAGAATCAAAAAAGCAGTTTGGATGAGCCTATAACTGTAGATGAAGTTGCTAACGCCATAAAAGACCTAAAACTTAACAAAAGACCAGGCCCAGACGGCTACTCGGCTTTATACTATAAAACATTCTCAGAAATACTCTCTCCCATTCTCACTGAAACTTTTAACAAACTTCTAGAAGGACATTCTTTTCGGCAAGAAACACTAATGGCAATTGTTTGTATGATCCCAAAACCCCTTTCTGATGATACTTCCTGTGTGAATTATCGGCCTATCTCTCTGTTAAACCTCGATATTAAATTATTAGCAAAAATAATAGCAAAACGCCTCAATAGCATTATAGTAAAATTAATACATAGAGATCAAGTAGGCTTCATGCCAAATAGACAGGCAGGCGATAATATACGCAGGGCAGTGTTATTGGCACATATTGCTAAAAAACGGAAAATCCCTTTATGTTTTCTATCTCTCGATATTAAGAGGGCATTTGACACAGTATCCTGGCAATATATGCAATATTCATTACAAAAATGGGGTTTTGGACCCCACTTTTTAACATGGATCAAAGCATTATATAATAAACCCAAAGCCTATATAAAATATGCTGGATACAAATCTAAAGCCTTTAATATCGAAAGAGGTACCCGACAGGGTTGCCCATTATCTCCCTTATTATTTGCCCTTATACTCGAACCCATGGCCCAATACATCATAACAAACCAAACTATAACTGGCATTGAAGTAGGAGGTATTACACACAAATTATGTATATTTGCAGACGATATATTACTTTTTCTATCATCACCACAGGTCTCTGGTCCTAACTTAATACCAGCTCTTGATGGATTTGCAGCCCTATCCGGCCTTATGATTAATCCTAAGAAATGCCTAGTGCTTAATATTTCACTCACAAACATGGAATTGATCCCGGCTAGGGCTGCACTCCCATTCACATGGGCAGAAAAATCAATCCCATATCTTGGAATTCATTTAACAGCATCTCATTCTGACTTATTCTCAACCAATTATCCTCCTGTATTAAGACAGATCACAAATCTAATAAAACAATGGTCGCAATTTCCTTTATCCTGGATAGGGAAGATTAATGCAATCAAAATGACTATTGTACCCAAATTGCTTTATCTATTCAGAGTCCTCCCTGTTCCAATTCCTTCCTATTTTTTGAGAATAGTACAAAAAAGAGCAACTTCGTTTATATGGGGCTCTTCTAAACCATGTATACCTATACACACACTACATCTTCCCAAAAATAAAGGAGGCCTGGGATACCCTAATTTTACTAACTACTACAGAGCAACACATTTGGCCAGTCTGTCCAAATACCATGCAAAACAGGAAATCCCATTATGGGTATTTATAGAGGCTTCAGAAAATGACCCTCTATTAATATCAAATTTATTATGGCTTGATCCTAAAGACCGCTTTAAAATTCATAATCCCATAACTAAACACTTCTTATCTCTCTGGGATAAACTAAAAACCAAATATCAGTTACAATCTCCACACAATCCTCTCCTTTCTTTTATCAGAAATCCGGCCTTTTATCTGGCATGGATCTACCCAAATTCTTTTAAAGCTTGGACAACATCAGGCATTCAGACACTAAATGACTTCAAAGCATCTAAATCATTCCTTTCATTGCCATCGCTTAGAGAAAAATATGATCTACCAAACTCTGAGATATTTAGATATCTCCAAATCAAAAATTTCTATACACCATTCCTAAAGGGGGATACACCATTATCCCAATTATCCATTTTTGAATCAATCTGTACAAAAGATCCATTTGCTAAAGGTACAATTTCATCACTTTATAATCAATTATATGGAGTAGCAAATCTTAATAGACCCTCTTACGTTCAGAGGTGGGAGGAGGACCTGGGACGAACTTTAGAAGACACAGACTGGTCTAACATATGGCTCACATCTAAGTCATCTTCACCCAACATCTTAGCACTGGAGACAAATTATAAAGTCCTAACTCGCTGGTACCTTGTACCCGCTAGAGTGGCAAAATATTCACCTAATACCTCAGCTCTTTGTTTTCGAGGATGCCCAGAAATAGGCACATATTTACACATATGGTGGACGTGTCCAGTAATCCAAACCTTCTGGAAGGAAGTCTTCGTGATTGCATCTAAAATATTTTAAAAAATAATACAACCAGATCCATATTTAACTTTACTTAATCTAAAACCGGAATGGTTAACACTCTCTCAATTCAAACTTATGATCCAACTAATAACGGCTGCAAAACAAACAGTGGCCAAGGCATGGAAATCTCCTACATTGGTACTAGCAGAAACAATTCACAGAATGAATAATACAATATCCCATGCTAAGATGGTAGCCATCGATCAAAATCAAATTCCAAAATTTGAAAAACTTTGGCATCCTTGGATAAAACAACAGTTCCTGTCAAACTTCAATGACTCTGTCCTGTTGCCATGGTAACAGATTAAATGACTTACAGAGACACCCATTCTAAGGCTTCAAAGAGAACTAAAAAGAATAATAAACTGACGAGTGGGACAACCTATTGGACCATACCTCTACCTTTCAGCCCTTTTTCTTCTTTCTCTTTCCTTTTCTCCACCTTATGATTAAAGCTCATTATCAGAATTTATTTGACCTACAGTACCTGACCGCGAGATTGTGTTTCCAGCGCGATACCATCGCGCTGGTTCTCGGCGACAGGGTACTGTGAATGTCGCGCTGGCTCGCTCATCGGGAAAGGAAAACGTTGTTTTCCTCCCGCGATGAGTGACAGGCAGCGCTGACAGCTGTCTAGTATGAATCCTGAGGCGGGAACACCGCGCCAAATTTTAAATGAAAAAACCGGCGTGGGTTCCCCCCTCGGAGGCATACCAGGCCCTTAGGTCTGGCATGGATTGTAAGGGGAACCCCCTATGCCGAAAAATCGGCGTGGGGGTCCCCCCCAAATCCATACCAGACCCTTATCCGAGCACGCAGCCCGGCCGGCCAGGAAAGGGGGTGGGGACGAGCGAGCGCCCCCCCCCTCCTGAGCCGTACCATGCCGCATGCCCTCAACATGGGGGGGTGGGTGCCTTGGGGGAGGGGGGCGCCCTGCGGCCCCCCCACCCCAAAGCACCTTGTCCCCATGTTGATGAGGACAAGGGCCTCTTCCCGACAACCCTGGCCGTTGGTTGTCGGGGTCTGCGGGCGGGGGGCTTATCGGAATCCGGGAGCCCCCCTTAATAAGGGGGCCCCCAGATCCCGGCCCCCCACCCTGTGTGAATGAGTATGGGGTACATGGTACCCCTACCCATTCACCTAGGCAAAAGTGTCAATATAAAAAAAACACACCACACAGGTTTTAAGAGTAATTTATTAGTCAGCTCCGGGGTCTTCTTCCGACTTCGGGGGGTCTTCTTCCGACTTCTCCCGGTGTTCGGCCTCTTCTCCCGGGCCCCGCCGCTATCTTCTTCCAGCTCTATTGCCAGCGAGGGGCCCGGTCTGCTGCCGCTGTCTCGCCGCCGCTGTCTCGCCGCCGCTGTCTCTCCGCTTCTTCTCTTCTTTTCTTCTTCCCCGATGTTGACACGACGCTCTCTCCGGCTCGAATGCTGTGTGCGAGCTGCGGAGCCATTTATATAGGCGGTAACCCCGCCCCCTTACGACGTCATGGTCCCAGCATGCGCAGGGACTCTGGGGCCACGCCCCCTTATGACGCCAGAGTCCCTGCGCATGCTGGGACCATGACGTCGTAAGGGGGCGGGCCGGGATCTGGGGGCCCCCTTATTAAGGGGGGCTCCCGGATTCCGATAAGCCCCCGCCCGCAGACCCCGACAACCAACGGCCAGGGTTGTCGGGAAGAGGCCCTTGTCCTCATCAACATGGGGACAAGGTGCTTTGGGGTGGGGGGGCCGCAGGGCGCCCCCCTCCCCCAAGGCACCCACCCCCTCATGTTGAGGGCATGCGGCCTGGTACGGCTCAGGAGGGGGGGGGCGCTCGCTCGTCCCCACCCCCTTTCCTGGCCGGCCGGGCTGCGTGCTCGGATAAGGGTCTGGTATGGATTTGGGGGGGACCCCCACGCCGATTTTTCGGCATAGGGGGTTCCCCTTACAATCCATGCCAGACCTAAGGGCCTGGTATGCCTCCGAGGGGGGAACCCACGCCGGTTTTTTCATTTAAAATTTGGCGCGGTGTTCCCGCCTCAGGATTCATACTAGACAGCTGTCAGCGCTGCCTGTCACTCATCGCGGGAGGAAAACAACGTTTTCCTTTCCCGATGAGTGAGCCATCTCGGCGCTGGCCCCTGCGACGGGGCTCGTAGGTGTCAAATCTCGCCGAGAAGTGCGGCGAGATTGACACAATATCGCGGTCACCTACTGTATATACACTCTACTTGTAAACAATAGGTATAAATCATTTAAATACCTACAAAAGTAACTAAGGAAATGATATATAGCTTTAATTTAGGTTTACGTGAACCCAATGTTTAATATTTGAAATATCATGATATTTACCTATATAAACCCTACTGTAAAACAATGAGCTTACTTTATAGATCCTTGTAAACTTACTTTATGTATCTTTATAACATTGTATACTCAATAAACTTCTTTTGACAAGGAAAATTGGGCACCAGGGAATGAGCATAATGTCATATTTGCAGGTAGCTAAAAAAAAGCCTGTTTAAGAATGTCAAAGTCATTTTGCAGATCTTGGAAAGATCTCAGCAGTCGGGTTCTGGGGTCTATCAGCTGGCCATATCGAAATAGGGCCTTCTCCATCCAGAAGTGTGACATCTGTGAGGTTAGACTGTCTGGAATATTAGGTGTAAATAGAAAGGACGTAACTGGTGAAGAGGAGGTGGTTAGCGAATATGTCGATTTAGCTCGTCGCCACAACAGGCGTAAGAGAGACATTGGTCCCAGTAATTGTAAGCTATCGGAAGGCACATCAGAGCTCCATAGCATGGAGTTCAGATGGACAGGGGCTAACCACAACTTCTCAATCTGCGTCTAGTGGTTAAAAGCGTGTAGGGTACACCAAGAGGCTACAGGGCGTAGTTGGGCAGCCAGATAATATTTGGCAATGTTAGGGAATGCCAGGCCACCCTGGCTGCGGGGAGCATACAAAACGGACCTAGCAATCCGGTGCCTCTTATAGTTCCAGAAGAAGTTTATCAGGTCGCCCTGGAGCCTCTTAAGGTGTGGGGATGGTATGGGTATGGGGAGCATCTCAAAGAGGTATAAGAGCTGGGGTAAAATTGTCATTTTCAGGGTCGCTAAGCGACCAAAAAGAGACAACTTCAAGGATTTCCATTTGGCCAATGAAGTTCTGATAGAGGTGTATAACTGAGGGAAGTTGGCCTTATAGAGAGTGTCGTATGCAGGAGTAAGGTGGACCCCCAGGTATTTTAGGGAGGAGGTTTTCCAGGAATAGTTAAACATTTGCGAGAGATTTGCTAATGTCTGTTGAGGCATATTAAGGGGGAGGGCCTCAGTTTTAGAGTTATTAATTTTATACCCTGAGAGGGCACTATATCTGTCCAGCTCTGAGTGGAGGTTTGGAAGGGATACACAAGGTTGAGTCAGGGTAAGGAGGACGTCGTCAGCATATAGGGAAATCTTAAAGTCTCTGGTTCCGACTGGAATGCCATGGATGTTTGGATTCTCTCTGATAAGGGCCGCTAGGGGTTCAATGCATAGGGCATAAAGGAGGGGGGATAGTGGGCAGCCCTGATGGGTTCCATTTGATATTGGAAAGGTGGAGGATGAAGCGAATTGAGTGCGGAACCATTGCCGAGGGGGATGAATATAGGTGGGAAATGGCTCTGAGAAAAGGACCCTCAATTCCTGCTCTGTGGAGGGTTGCAAACAGGAAGGGCCAGCTCAGCCTATCAAAGGCTTTTTCCGCGTCGAGACTGAGCAACAGTGCCTCTAATTTGGTCCTGTTGGCAACCTCCACAAGGTCAATGACCCTTCGGGTGTTATCTCCTGCCTGACGGAGAGGGATAAATCCCACTTGGTCCTTATGTATCAGCGACAGCATAAAATTGTTTAGTCTATTTGCCAGTAGTTTCATGAAGATTTTCAAGTCTGTGTTGAGGAGTGCTATAGGTCTGTAATTGGATGGGAGAGTGTGGTCTTTTCCTGGTTTGGGAATCAACGTGAGATATGAGGTTTGCATGTCCCTCGGGACAAGCGTATCAGACAGGAATGAATTAAACAAGGTTGTCATATGGGGGAGTAGGTGCGGTAAAAAGGTTTTGTAGTAGTGGTATGGGAGCCCGTCAGGTCCCAGAGCTTTATTATTTGGCAAGGTTTTAATCATGTCCGTGACTTCCTCCTCTGTGATGGATGCGTTTAGGGTTGCTAGGGCGGAAGGGGAGAGCTGGGGTAGGTCATAGTCCGCTAGGGGTGGGATTGAAGAATGCCTCTCTCATCCTTAAGGTGAGAAGTTGAAGCGGTTGCCACTCGTTCACGTAGTTGTCTCGCTAGTAGCGTATGTGGCTTATTAGCCTTGTCATAGTAGGTGTGTCATAATCGCAGTAGTGCTTTTTCAATCTTACCTAGTTTCACATCTTTCAATCCTGCCCTAACATTTACAATTTCTCTAAGGGTGTGTAGGGAAGGGGTAGACAGCAATCATGCCTCTAGAAGCTTAAGTTTATCCAATAGAGCCCGGCGAGTCGTGTTAGCGTTTCTTTTAAGCGTAGTAGAGAGTGAGATGCATTGGCCAAGGAGGAAGTGGAAACCTCAGAAGAGTGGTTTTCTGCAAAGTATAGTTTCAGGGTTTGTTCCAGTTCCACCTTGGAGGGGCCATGTTTGAGCAGAAAGTCATTCAGGCGCCAATGACAAGTGCGAAAAGTTCCCGGGGAGAGTGAAAGGGAGATGTTTGATCAGGGCATGGTCCGACCAAGAGATAGCCTGAATGTCTGAGCCTGTACAAGCTCTCAAGGTTGGAGCATTTACGAAGAAGTAGTCCAACCATGAATGGGATTTATGCGGATGGGAATAGAATGTGAATTGTTTAGCCGACGGATAGTTGGTTTGCCAAGGATCAAACAGGGCATATTTCCTAGTCAGTTAGCGGAAAAGAGTGGATTTTCTATCGAGGGCCTTGGGGGTCTGTCCTCGCCCTAGAGAGTGTCTATCCAGGCATGGGGAGTAAGTCAAATTGAAGTCTCCTACAATGACTAGATATTGGTGGGGGGATGCAAACAGTCTCTTATACACTTTTGATAAGAAGGAGTTTTGATTAGTGTTCGGGGAATAAATGTTGCATAGAGTAAGGTTGGCACCTTTCCAGGTACCCCGTAGAATAAGATAGTGCTCTGAAGGGTCAGAGAACATGGATTGTAACTGGAAAGGCGAACCCTGTTTGAAAAGAATTGCGACCCCAGCCGTTTACGTGGGTTGGAGGCTAGATATATTTGGGAATAATGTTTGGATGCAAATGCCATGTTGTCAGTTTTAGTGAGATGCGTCTCCTGAATGAAAATTATGTCGGCTTTGGATCGCTTGAATTCCCGTAGTGCTAAGCTACGTTTAGTATTAGAGTTGAGGCCTTTCACATTTAAGGATATAAAGTCAATCATGGTGGATGGGTAGGGAGGAAAGGTAGTAGCTTACCCAGCCAGTAGAACGAAACCTTGATACTTAGGAGGTGAGGCAACGGGGTCCATCTAGGAGGTACATATCGGGGAATCTCAATTCCATGGGTGAAGTCCGGGCTCCAGAGGCAGGGAATGTCCGTGGGATGGTAGTGAACAAGAAAGAGAGGGAGAGAAGTTCTAGTAGTAGAAAAAATTTGAGAGAGGAAGATGACAAAAAAAAACAGAGTTTAGTACAAAATTAAATGGTAACTATGTACTATTTAACCCACCTAAAAAAGGTGGTGGGTTGGAGATCTCCAAAGGGCCCTCCACTACAGAGGAGGGGGAAAAAACCCACCGAAGGGGGTCGAATAGGGAGCCATTCGAAGATCTCCTGAGGGAGGGTAGGATAAACCCAGGATGGGTGCGCCCTGCTCCCAGGCCTGCCTGCGTGTAATTAAATTTGCGGCACAACAATATAAAACAAAAAAGAAACCTGTATTTATCAAATGGTAGCTTAATATGTCTTTTAGCCAGAACTGAGACCTCATTTAGAGGCAACTGAAGTTATAACTTGCTCAATAGACAACCATAGTTTAGTGAGCCAACATCAAGAATAGAAGCATGTCATCCATCCTGGTGCTCCACATAGTAACCCAGGAGGGGTGAGGACGTCCCTCTAGCTATAATACTTTACCCTGGTACAGGGGAGGGGAAGGGAAGGGGAAGAGGAATAGGAGGGAATGGGAGAGGTATGGTGGGAGAGGTATGGTGGGAGAGGGATGGTGGGGGGGGGAGAGGAAGGGGAAGGAGAGGATGGGAGGGGTAGATGGTAGGGATAAAAGAGGAACAGGGTGTACCTTCTGCAAATCAAGAAAGTTAAATACTATCAGATAGGCATAATCTTAATGGGTTGCACATCAAAACCATGAACCTGAATGCTTGGTAAGTATAACTTAGTCAAAAAATTTTTTAAGTACTGTATTTATTGGCGTATAACACTCACTTTTTCACCCTAAAACTCGGGTGCAAATAGCACATGCGTGTCATACACCAATACTTCAATTTTAGCTGCCTTGGAGGGGACAGGGAGGGGCGGGACGAGCGCTGTCATATTAAATACAGTGAGAATCTCTTGTTTACTTGGCTGCCTCTGTAATAGGAAGTCCCTTCTCCTGGGCCACCATTGGACCAGTGTTCTGTCTATAATAGGAGATTCTCACTGTATATAATCTGTCTGCGCTCATCCCACCCCCCTCCCTGTCCCCCCTAGGCTGCAGATGGGCATTGATCAGGCTGTACTGATGGCAATGGTGAGGCTGCTGCATTGATGGCAATGGTGAGGCTGCTGCATTGATGGCAATGGTGAGGCTGCTGCATTGATGTGGACTGATGAGGTTGCATTGATGGCACTTGTGAGGCTGCAGATGGGCATTGATCAGGCTGTATTGATGGTAATGGTGAGACTGCAGATGGGCACTGACCCTTATTTTGTTTCAAAGTTCCTTATTTAAAATTTAAGTTTTTTTTCCTGAAACTTCCCTCTTAAAATTAATGTGCGTGTTATACACCTGTGCTTGTTATATGCCGATAAATATGGTAAGTAAGGGAACCAGCAGGGTAAGTCCTGAAGCTCAAAAAAAGGGGGTCGTCAGAAAAGGAGACCCATATAATTGCACAGCAGTGTAAGTAGGTGTCTCAAAAAAAAAGCAAAAGAGGGGAAAACTAAGAGTTATCTCTGGTATGAGGATGAGGGGGTCCGGCAGAATGCGGTCTCGGGCGTTTTCTCCCATTCACTTGAATCCAAGGTTTTGGGCGAGGTGGAGGGGCTGGGAGGGGATCCCAACCAGGGGTAGGCGGGACCGGGATATCCAGCTCTTTACAGAAAGAATGGAGGTCCTCGGGGTACCGTAGGGTATTGGACCTCCCGTCTTTCTTAGCTCTGAGACTGAAAAGAAAGCCCCAATGATAGCGAAAGTCATGTTCCTTCAGGGTGGTGAGGAGTGGTTGCAGGGAGCGCCGCTGCTGGAGGGTGATCCAGGACAAGTCCGGGAAGAGCTGTATGGAAGCACCATCAAAATCAATGGTGTGCATGTTGCGTGCCTTCCTCATTATGTCCTCTTTCAGGGTGTAGTTATGAACTCTGCATATTACATCTCGTGGTCTGGGTCCCGGTCCTCTTGGGCGGAGTGCGTGATGGGCATGGTCCATTTTAACTCGCTGGTTTTCTGGGCGACCCAATATGTTATTGAAGATAGCTTGCAGCCACACTTGCAAATCCTCATCCTGAGTAGCTTCTGGGAGGCCACGAACCCTGATGTTGTTGCTCCTGCCTCTGTTATCAAGGTCTTCAAGGTGGCGTTGAAAGTCTCTAAGAACCGAGGCTTGGGAAGTCAGGCGGTCATATATTTGTGAGATTTCTAGCTTTGTGTTGCATACTTCTTCCTCCAAAGACGTGACTTTGGTAGTTAGCTGGTGTAGATCAGTGCGAAGCATATTGATTTCAGATCTGCATGTGTCACGCACTTCTTGTATAAGTAAGCGAAAGTCCTGTTTTGTGGGCATGCAGCTGACATAATCCCTCCATGATGTGCACTCTTCAGGTTCAGGTTCAGAATCTACTGTAGCATGGGCATAAAAGTCCTGAGTCATGATTGAATGGGTGGCTGGTGGAAGATAGCCCCTCTGGGGAGTAAGCGGGGGAGCAGCGACTGCGGCTGCGTTTGCACCAGATTGATGACCAGCAAGTGAATGAGCCCCCCGATGACCTGTGTGCTGTGAGGTGGAAGATGGCACCGAGGTCTGGTAGGAATCCCTGTGCTGTGGGGATATAGAGGGGAGTCTGTCTCTGGAGGTCTGGGGCCTTTGTGGGAGGGAGCGTGGATCCCAATCCGGGGCTGAGAGTTCCCAGGAGGGAGACATCTGACCGGTAGGTGCCTATGGCTGTGGGTCCACGAGGCGGGGGGGACGTCTGTGACAGGCTTCCCAGCACATGTTCCCCAGACAGAGCAGGGGGCCCAGTGAGGATGATAGCTAGAGGAGCTGGGGGGCGATCGACCAACAGATCCCCCTCAGAAGGGTACCTGTCCGTCCTGTGCTCTGGAGAGATCCGCGGTGGAGGAGAGGAGAGAGCCGCATGATATGTATATAATGTATGATGCTGGAGCCAGCGTCAGCTCCATCTTGGCCTCGTGCTGACCCGTCGGAGCTCTGTGCCCGAAATACTCTGTTATAAGAGGTGGGGGAGCTGAGGAAGACCTTGTAGCATGACCCCTGAGGTCTGCTTCTTTAGCCTTGTGAGGTTTGCTCATGATGCTGGAGACGTTGTGCTATTTTTAGCGGTATGCAGGCAGGCCTGGCCGGAAGCTTCAGAGAGACACGTCCGATCCAGAAGCCATCCAAGCCACGCCCCCGATGGGGACAATTTTAATGGAGCAGTTTTAAACATGGCAATATGATGGGACAGTTTTGATGGGGGCAGTTTTGATGGGGGTAGTTTTGATGGTGGCAATATGATGGGGCAGTTTTGATGGGGCAATTCTGATGGGGCAGTTTCGATGGTGGCAATATGATGGGGCAGTTTTGATGGGGCAATTCTGATGGGGCAGTTTTGATGGGGACAATTTTGATGGGGCAATTCTGATGGGGCAGTTTTGATGGCAATATGATGGGGGCAGTTTTGATGGTGGCAATATGATGGGGCAGTTTTGATGGTGGCAATATGATGGGGCAGTTTTGATGGGGCAATTCTGATGGTGGCAATATGATGGGGCAGTTTTGAGGGGGCAATTTTGATGGGGGCCATTTTAGCAATTCAGCTATTCAGCATTCCCACGCATTTTCCCCAGGAAATGCATTTTCTAATTTATTATTTAATTTTATTCCGTACGTTTTTTGGCTCTGCGTAACTTCTGCATACTTTTAGCTACTAAAACCATTCAACTATTAAAATGTTCGTCTCTTTCAGCTGATGATGGGACTTTTTCAACTTTTTTTTTTACTATTTATACTTTTTAAAATATTACGCTTTTAACACTTTTTTAACATTGAAGTCAATGGGAGCATGCTTCAGATCCTTAAAACCTTCTTCCGCTCCCAAAAGTTTCAGCTCCTTCACACTTTCACCTACAGACACCAAACAAACTTTAAAATGTTCACAAAATATTCAGCTATCTGGCTATATCTTTTCAGTTTGATATCTTTTATAGTTTTTGTGAAAAAGCAGTTTTTTTAGTGGTCATTTCAGGAAATTTTAGCTATTAAACACAGTGTACTGTGCTGCTTTTGTTGCCATGGTTACCAAAGCTTCTGTTATATACAGGGGGGAGGTGGCTGGAGCATCTCATCTCTGATTACAGAGCCCGGGGGAGGGGACAGACACACCATGTACTGCTTTATAATAGAGGAATATGATGGGGCAGTTTTGATGGGGCAGTTTTGATGGTGGCAATATGATGGGGCAGTTTTGATGGGGGCAATTTTGATAGGGCAATTCTGATGAGGTAGTTTTGATGGGGCAATTATGATGGGGCAGTTTTGATGGTGGCAATATGATGGGGCAGTTTTGATGGGGCAATTATGATGGGGCAGTTTTGATGGTGGCAATATGATGGGGCAGTTTTGATGGGGACAATTTTAATGGAGCAGTTTTAAAGGTGGCAATATGATGGGGCAGTTTTGATGGGGGCAGTTTTGATGGGGGTCATTTTGATGGGGCAGTTTTGATGGTGGCAATATGATGGGACAGTTTTGATGGGGCAATTCTGATGGGGCAGTTTTGATGGTGGCAATATGATGGGGCAGTTTTGATGGGGACAATTTTGATGGGCCGTTTTGATGGGGCAGTTTTGATGGTGGCAATATGATGGGGCAGTTTTGATGGGGACAATTTTGATAGGGCAATTCTGATGAGGTAGTTTTGATGGGGCAATTATGATGGGGGTAGTTTTGATGGTGGCAATATGATGGGGCAGTTTTGATGGTGGCAATATGATGGGGCAGTTTTGATGGGGCAATTCTGATGGGGCAGTTTTGATGGTGGCAATATGAAGGGGCAGTTTTGATGGGGCAATTCTGATGGGGCAGTTTTGATGGGGACAATTTTGATGGGGCAATTCTGATGGGGCAGTTTTGATGGCAATATGATGGGGGCAGTTTTGATGGTGGCAATATGATGGGGCAGTTTTGATGGTGGCAATATGATGGGGCAGTTTTGATGGGGCAATTATGATGGGGCAGTTTTGATGGGGCAATTATGATGGGGCAGTTTTGATGGTGGCAATATGATGGGGCATTTTTGATGGGGCAATTCTGATGGGGCAGTTTTGATGGTGGCAATATGATGGGGCAGTTTTGATGGGGACAATTTTAATGGAGCAGTTTTAAAGGTGGCAATATGATGGGGCAGTTTTGATGGGGGCAGTTTTGATGGGGGTCATTTTGATGGGGCAGTTTTGATGGTGGCAATATGATGGGACAGTTTTGATGGGGCAATTCTGATGGGGCAGTTTTGATGGTGGCAATATGATGGGGCAGTTTTGATGGGGACAATTTTGATGGGCCGTTTTGATGGGGCAGTTTTGATGGTGGCAATATGATGGGGCAGTTTTGATGGGGACAATTTTGATAGGGCAATTCTGATGAGGTAGTTTTGATGGGGCAATTATGATGGGGGTAGTTTTAATGGTGGCAATATGATGGGGCAGTTTTGATGGGGCAAATCTGATGGGGCAGTTTTGATGGTGGCAATATGATGGGGCAGTTTTGATGGGGCAATTCTGATGGGGCAGTTTTGATGGGGCAATATGATGGGGCAGTTTTGATGGGGCAATTCTAATGGGCAGTTTTGATGGGGACAATTTTGATGGGGCAATTCTGATAGGGCAGTTTTGATGGCAATATGATGGGGGCAGTTTTGATGGTGGCAATATGATGGGGCAGTTTTGATGGTGGCAATATGATGGGGCAGTTTTGATGGTGGCAATATGATGGGGCAGTTTTGATGGGGCAATTAAGATGGTGGCAATATGATGGGGCAATTTTGAGGGGGCAATTTTGATGGGGGCCGTTTTAGCAATTCAGCTATTCAGCATTCCCACGCATTTTCCCCAGGAAATGCATTTTCTAGTTTATTATTTAATTTTATTCCGTACGTTTTTTGGCTCTGTGTAACTTCTGCATACTTTTAGCTACTAAAACCATTCAACTATTAAAATGTTCGTCTCTTTCAGCTGATGATGGGACTTTTTCTACTTTTTTTCTACTATTTATACTTTTTAAAATATTACGCTTTTAACACTTTTTTAACATTGAAGTCAATGGGAGCATGCTTCAGATCCTTAAAATCTTCTTCCGCTCCCAAAAGTTTCAGCTCCTTCATACTTTCACCTACAGACACCAAACAAACTTTAAAATGTTCACAAAATATTCAGCTATCTGGCTATATCTTTTCAGTTTGATATCTTTTATAGTTTTTGTGAAAAAGCAGTTTTTTTAGTGGTCATTTCAGGAAATTTTAGTTATTAAACACAGTGTACTGTGCTGCTTTTGTTGCCATGGTTACCAAAGCTTCTGTTATATACAAGGGGGAGGTGGCTGGAGCATCTCATCTCTGATTAGAGAGCCCGGGGGAGGGGACAGACACACCATGTACTGCTTTATAATAGAGGAATATGATGGGGCAGTTTTGATGGGGCAGTTTTGATGGGGACAATTTTGATAGGGCAATTCTGATGATGTAGTTTTGATGGGGCAATATGATGGGGCAGTTTTGATGGTGGCAATATGATGGGGCAGTTTTGATGGGGCAATTCTGATGGGGCAGTTTTGATGGTGGCAATATGATGGGGCAGTTTTGATGGGGACAATTTTGATGGAGCAGTTTTAAAGGTGGCAATATGATGGGGCAGTTTGATGGGGGTCATTTTGATGGGGCAGTTTTGATGTTGGCAATATGATGGGACAGTTTTGATGGGGCAATTCTGATGGGGCAGTGTTGATGGTGGCAATATGATGGGGCAGTTTTGATGGTGGCAATATGATGGGGCAGTTTTGATGGGGCAATTCTGATGGTGGCAATATGATGGGGCAGTTTTGAGGGGCAATTTTGATGGGGGCCGTTTTAGCAATTCAACTATTCAGCATTCCCACGCATTTTCCCCAGGAAATGCATTTTCTAGTTTATTATATAATTTTATTCCGTACGTTTTTTGGCTCTGCATAACTTCTGCATACTTTTAGCTATTAAAACCATTCAACTATTAAAATGCTCGTCTCTTTCAGCTGATGATGGGACTTTTTCTACTTTTTTTTCTACTATTTATACTTTTTAAAATATTACGCTTTTTAACAGTTTTTTAACATTGAAGTGAATGAGAGCATGCTTCAAATCCTTAAAATCTTCTTCCGCTCCCAAAAGTTTCAGCTCCTTCATATTTTCACCTACAGACGCCAAACAAACTTTAAAATGTTCACAAAATATTCAGCTATCTGGCTATATATTTTTAGTTTGATATCTTTCACAGTTTTTGTGAAAAAGCTGTTTAAGTTTAGTGATCATTTCAGCAAATTGCATTTTAAATGCTTTTGTTGCCATGGTTACCAAAGCTTCTTATACACAGTGATGGGTGGTGGGTGAGGCGGCTGGAGCATCTCAGCTCTGATTACAGAGCCCAGGGGAAGGGACACCATGTACTGATTTATAATAGAAGAATATGATGGGGCAATTTTGATGGGGCAATTCTGATGGGGCAGTTTTGATGGTGTCAATATGATCGGGCAGTTTTGATGGGGCAATTCTGTTGGGGGCAGTTTTGATGGTGGCAATATGTTGGGGCAGTTTTGATGGGGGCAGTTTTGATGGGGCAGTTTTGATGGGAGCAGTTTTGATGGGGGCAATATAATGGGCCAGTTATGACTGTGGCAAAATGATGGGGCAGTTTTGATAAGGCAGTTTGATAAGGGCAATTTTGATGGGGCAGTTTTGGTGGCAATATGATGGGGCAGTTTTGATGGTGGCCATATGATGGGGCAGATTTGATGGGGGCCGTTTTGATGGGGTAATATGATGGGAAGTTTTTATGTATAAAATTCTTCACATTTCCCAGAGAAACGCACAGTCAACTTCTTTTTTAAATCGCTGACATGCCCACATTTTTAAGTTTATTAACATAAATTTTATACCGATATGTTAACAAAGGCTGTGTGTCTCTAATGGTGAAGTCGCTGTTTCCATAGCATGTACTGTTGTGGATTTATTAAGGCTTGTTTGAAGGATTCTCTCACACGGTCTCTCACTCAGGCAGCTAGCAGATAGTGAGGAGATGTTTTTTACAGTGTGTTCAGGGGACAGGCAGCTAGCAGATAGGGAGATGCTATTCAGCATTTCCACACATTTTCTCCAGGAAATGCATTTTCTAGTTCGTTTTTTTATTCATTAATTTTATTCCGTACGTTTTTTGGCTCTGCGTAACTTCTGCATACTTTCAGCTATTAAAACCATTCAACTTTTAAAATGTTCAGCTCTTTCAGCTAATGAAGGGACTTCATCTTTTTTTCTACTATTTATACATTTTAAAATACTAAGCTTTTTAACACTTTTTTAACATTGAAGTGAATGAGAGCATGCTTCAAATCCTTAAAATCTTCTTCCGCTCCCAAAAGTTTCAGCTCCTTCATACTTTCACCTACAGACGCCAAACAAACTTTAAAATGTTCACAAAATATTCAGCTATCTGGCTATATCTTTTTGGTTTGATATCTTTCACAGTTTTTGTGAAAAAGCTGTTTAAGTTTAGTGATCATTTCAGGAAATTGCATTTTAAATGCTTTTGTTGCCATGGTTACCAAATCTTCTTATACACAGTGATGGGCGGTGGGTGAGGCGGCTGGAGCATCTCAGCTCTGATTACAGAGCCTGGGGGAGGGGACAGACTCACCATGTACTGATTTATAATAGAGGAATATGATGGGGCAGTTTTGATGGGGCAGTTTTGATGGTGTCAATATGATGGGGCAGTTTTGATGGGACAGTTTTGATGGTGGCAATATGATGGGGCAGTTTTGATGGAGCAATTCTGATGGGGGCAGTTTTGATGGGGGCAGTTTTGATGGGGCAGTTTTGATGGGGGGCAGTTTTGATGGGGCAGTTTTGATGGGGGCAGCTTTGATGGGGGCAGTTTTGATGGGGGCAATATAATGGGGCAGTTATGACTGTGTCAATATGATGGGGCAATTTTGATAAGGCAGTTTGATAGGGGCAATTTTGATGGGGCAGTTTTGATGGTGGCAATATGATGGGGCAGTTTTGATGGTGGCAATATGATGGGGCAGTTTTGATGGGGCAAATGAGACCATGCTTCAAATCCTTGAAATCTTCTTCCGCTCCCAAAAGTTTCAGCTCCTTCATACTTTCACCTACAGATGCCAAACAAACTTTAAAATGTTCACAAAATATTCAGCTATCTGCCTATATCTTTTCAGTTTGATATCTTTTACAGTTTTTGTGAAAAAAGCTGTTTAAGTTTAGTGATCATTTCGTGCAAGGCAGCCAGCACCATTTTACATTAGGACAACCAGGCTTTTGTTACCATGGTTACCAAAGCTTCTTATACACAGTGATGGGCGGTGGGGGAGGTGGCTGGAGCATCTCAGCTCTGATTATAGAGCCCGGGGGACAGCACAGACACACCATGTACTAATTTATAATAGAGGAATATGATGGGGCAGTTTTGATGGTGGCAATATAATGGGGCAGTTTTGATGGGGCAATTCTGATGGGGCAGTTTTGATGGTGGCAATATGATGGGGCAGTTTTGATGGGGCAATTCTGATGGGGGCAGTTTTGATGGTGGCAATATGATGGGGCAGTTTTGATGGGGGCAATTTTGATGGGACAGTTTTGATGGGGTCAGTTTTAATGGGGGCAATATGATGGGGCAGTTTAGTTTTGATGGTGGCAATATGATGGGGCAGTTTTGATGGGGCAGTTTTGATGGTGGCAATATGATGGGGCAGTTTTGATGGGGGCAATATGATGGGGCAGTTTTGATGGGAGCAGTTTGATGGGGCAATTTTGATGGAGGCAATTTTGATGGGGGCCGTTTTGATGGGACAATACGATAGGGGTCATTTTGATGGTGGCAATATGATGGGCAGTTTTGATGGGGCAATATGATGGGGCAGTTTTGATGTGGTCAGTTTTGATGGGATCAGTTTTGATGGTGGCAATATGATGGAGCAGTTTTGATGGGGCAGTTTTGATGGTGGCAATATGATGGGGCAATCTTGATGGGGCAGTTTTGATGGTGGCAATATGATGGTGCAGTT
This sequence comes from Aquarana catesbeiana, assembly GCF_042186555.1. NCBI lineage: Eukaryota > Metazoa > Chordata > Amphibia > Anura > Ranidae > Aquarana > Aquarana catesbeiana. The sequence continues at coordinate 151,712,399 of NC_133334.1, forward strand.
TTGATGGGGGCAATATGATGGGGCAGTTTTGATGGGAGCAGTTTGATGGTGGCAATATGATGGGGCAGTTTTGATGGTGGCAATATGATGGGGCAAATTTGACTGGGGCTGTTTTGATGGGGCAGTTTTGATGGGGCAGTTTTGATGGTGACAATATGATGGGGCAGTTTTGATGGTGACAATATGATGGGGCAGTTTTGATGGGGGCAATATGATGGGGCAGTTTTGATGGGGCAGTTTGATGGGGGCCGTTTTGGGAGTCGCTCTGCGCTTTCCGAGTGGACAGGCAATCTTCTTGGACCTGTGATGTGTCCCAGAAGATTGCCTAGAGGGAAGGGCCGCCTAGGGGGAGAGGAGGAGTCGCCTAGGCGGCCGAGAAGCCGGATCAAGGAAGTGGGACAGGAAGTCTCTCTCTAAAGTAGGTACCCACTCCCCTCAAAAAAATTACATGCCAAATGTGGCATGTAAGGGTGAGAGGAGTGCTTAAAGCGGAAGTTCCACTTTTGGGTGGAACTCTGCTTTAAGAAGGGAACAAAAAATGTAAAAAGAAATACAACTGTTGCTTTAACTACTTCTAAAGTGTTATCTGGAGTTTGGCTTAATTTTGTTAAAGGGAGGACATGATCAACATGTATAAATAATGAAAAAATTTTGGATGGCAGTGCGTGCAATGCCTGGTCTGACCAATTCGATAAGCAAACAAAGAAGGCCTATTGCTCTGGGCACAGCATACCCCTCAGGATTTTGAGGACAGATCAGTATTTAAAAAAAAATCTTTATTGGTTAACAAGATAATTGTACAGTAGATATATTAGAATCAATAGTGTTTATACAAAATTGCAAAATATGGTGGTAACTGCCCTATGAAGTAGTAGCAGGCTAGTACACGTAGCTGTATAAAATGACGCCTGACATGTTTCAGACTAAATGTCCTTCTTCAAAGGCTTTGTGTCATCTATAGCATACATATTCTATAATGTAAACATATTTAGTATTAGTACAATAATGCAAGCAAAATAAGATTGTTTTACACAGAGATACAGTGATCATCTGAACAGTGAACGTGGTAAGGAAGAAACATGTACTTACATACCTGAGCTGATTGCTCCTAAACACAAGAGGGGAGAGCAGAGTGGATATAGCATAACGCAATTGGTGCCTTGTGGTGCAGGAATAAGGATGTGGCAAGTTGTATATAGCCAAACAGACAGCATGAGAGATCAGAGCCTGGACGAACCCACAGTCACTACAAGAACTCCCACTGTGTGGAGTGAGCTACTCCAATCAGTATAGAGACTGCCAGCAGGTGAATGGATGTGCCCAGTGACCTCCCATCTAGGTAAGACAGAAAAAGGGTAATGAGTGTATGGGGTGACAAAATAAATAAATCAAGGTTGGTAGGATCAGTATCATAGGAGAGTAGTCAGAGTATCAGCTTACAGTAACAGGAGTCAGTACAGGTCAGTGGGTCCTAGCAGCAAGCAATGTGAATGCTGCTGCTGACTAGGGCCTTAAATAGCCAATGTGGCTATTACAAGCAGCTGAGTATGGGCTGCAACTAGCGCCCAACTCAGCTGTGGCTGATGAGGCAAAGTTGCGCCAAGGAGGCTGCAATAATCTGCCTCAGAGTTCCCAGGCAGAACGGCGCATGGCGCTGGCCCGCCCCCAAGGGGGCGGAGCCACGTCCCACGTCATCCCGCCACCTGTGGGGCCCGCCTATCTGCGCTCCAGAGCTGGAACACAAACAGGAAGGAGCAGAGCTATAGGGCTGAGCTCCATAGGGCTAAGAGACCCCGAACAATCACCGGTAAGGCGGTGATAGGGCATCTCCCATGCGCCGGGCAGTGAATGGGGGTGCCCAGGCCGAGACCCCATGCAAAACCGAGCCGTCTGTGTCCATAATGATATGGGCAAGTGGTCAAGGAGAGAACTGCGGAAAAGACAAAGCGCGCCCTCTAATGGTAGGAAACAGTCAGCTCGGGCCAAAGAATCCACATTACAGTACATCACCGTGGGTTCTAAGAGATATCTAAGACAGTAAAAAAGACAACAATTTGTGAAATGCAAAAAATACAACATTGTCATAAAAATCAGCAATTTGTTCTGAGAATGGGCAAAAAATATGAAAAATTATAAACTGGCAAAAAGGAGAGACGCATATATGAATAAAGCTATATTTTTGTGAAAGGCCCTCATTGATATACTAATATAAAATATCAAAGAGAGCTTACTCCAATGGAGGTTAGCTAAAGGTCCAACTCACAGACCCCTGATTGAAAGCCCTCCAAGAAGGGCTTAAAGTTAAAGGCCTCATTGAGGCCTGGGGGTACAGTGGCGTTGAGGTGGAAGATCCACCTCAGTTCACTTTGTCGAAGTGCGTTATTGGAATCACCACCTCTGGGGTTGGTAGGAATGTGGTCCAAAGCTAAAAAACGCACTTTGGGAGTACAGTCAGCATGCACTGTGCCTCAGTGTCGGCCAAAGGGGAGATCAGGATCCTTTTTGGTAATACTGACTATATGACGGTAAATACTTTGCCAAAAGGGTAGTTTGGTTTTACCTACGTAAAAGCAACAGCATTCACACTTCATTAGGTATACCACTCCCGTACTGCGACAGTTTACAAAGTGTTTGGATCTGAATTATTCCCCACTGGGTAACACCGCCGATTTGGTTGTATCCATATATTGACAATAGTTACAATTCCCGCATCTGAATGTGCCCTTCAGTCTCCTATGATCTCGTGTATTGATTTTGAATTCGCTGTGGACCAATTTGTCTCATAGGGAGGGGGCCCTTTTATAGGTGATGAGAGGTTGTGTGGATACGAAGGGTGCTAATGTGGCATCCATACTAAGTAGGTGCCAATACTTTTGCAATATAGCTCTAACTTGTCGGTGCTGTTGGCAGTATCTCATAATGACCCGTATGGGAGGGGATTCACTAGTTGTTTTTTTAAAAAAGGAGATCATTTCTACATCTGTCTCTAGATTTTTATAGGCCTTCTTCAGGATACCATTGGAATATCCCCTGGTGGAAGATCGCCACCATTACTAGTTAAAAAAAAAAAAAAGCTATAAATATATCCCTGATTTTGTAGACACTATAACTTTTGCCCAAACCAATCAATATACACTTATTGCGATTTTACCAAAAATATGTAGAAGAATACATATAGACCTAAACTGATGAAGAAATGTGTTTTTGTTTTCTTTGGATATTTATTATAGCAAAAAGTACTAAATATTGTGTTTTTTTTTTCAAAATTGTCGCTTTTTTTGTTTATAGCGCAAAAAAAACAAAAAACACACAAGTGATCAAATACCACCAAAAGAAAGCTCTATTTGTGGGAAAAAAGGATATACATTTTGTTTGGGTACAACGTCGCACGACCGCACAATTGTCAGTTAAAGCAATACAGTTCCTGTTTTGCAAATGGCATGGTCAGGAAGGGGTCAAATCCTTTCGGGGCTGAAGTGGTTAAGGGGACAAATCCTTCTGAGGCTGAAATGGTTAAAACTGAGTTCCACCCAAAAGTGGAACTTCCACTCATCTCCTCCCCCCTCGGGTGCGGCATTTGGCACCTTTCGGGGGGAGCGAATACCTGTCTTTGACAGGTATCCTGTCCCCACTTCCGGGAGACTGGGCCACGGCACATTATGTTGGCAGCTTGGCTCCCTCCCTCCTCCTTCCCCCACGGCCGGGCCAGTAGAAGATCACAGGGGTGCCTCGCGCATGCGCAGTAGGGACCCATCGTGCAGCCGTAATGCTTCACTACTGGGCTGCCTTACGCGCAATGGCAGTGGCAGCACCTGACAGCTAATGGAAACATCAGCTGTGGCGCCGACATCACTGGACTCCAGGATAGGTAAGTGTCCTATTATTAAAAGTTAGCAGCTGCAGTATGTGTAGCTGCTGGCTTTTAATTTGTTGCAGGGGTGGGTGGAAATCAGCTTTAAGAGCTGATTCTGGCTAGTGCAGTAGATTGTTTTAAAAAAGGCCTGGATTTTTTCCTAAATGCACATAATATAACTGGATACTAATATGTATAGATAAAGTTGATCCAGGGAATATCTGATTGCCTATTGGGGGATCAGGAAGTAATATTTTTCCCCGCTGGAGCAAAGTGGATCATGATTTATTGGGGTTTTTTTTGTCTTTCTTTGGATTAACTGTGGGTATAGGATTGAGTATATAGAGATTTTCTACTTGTGTGTTTATTTTTTTCTGTTTTGGTTAAACTGGATTAACTATGTTAGTGTATCTAAATCTTCTAGTTCATCTAACATTACCCTACTGTAATGCTGCTGTCTAAAGGTTTCTCTGTGCACCTTCGTCCACAGTGTAGACACCTTTATACATGAGGACAGATCACTAGGTGAAAACAGAGGGAAGAAATCATACAAAAAGAAAATGAATGCAGCCACCATATCTTATTGGTAAGCTGCAATATATAATTTTTTTTGGTTTTAGGTTTAATAGCGCTTTAAGGAAGAGGGTTAGCACAGATAACCGCTGCTCCAGAGCACTCACTGTAATGCTGCGTACACACGATCGGACATTCCGACAACAAAATCCTGGGATTTTTTTTCCGACTGATGTTGGCTCAAGCTTGTCTTGCATACACACGGTCGCACAAATGTTGTCGGAAATTCCGATTGTCAAGAACACGGTGACATACAACACGTACAATTGCACTATAAAGAGGAAGTTTAATAGCCAGTGCGCCACCCTTTGGGCTCCTTCTGCTAATGTCGTGTTTATCTCGTGTTAGTAGAAGTTTGGTGAGAGATGATTCGTTATTTTCAGCCTCGTGCTTTTCATTTCGTTACTGCTCTTCAGTTTGTGCTTGTGGGTTCGTACCTGATTTTCAGTGCATGTAGTCATTTTGCATCTGGTTTTCAGTACGTATGTTTAAATGACGTATTTGATTATCAGTGCGTTCTTGTCCGCTCGTTTCTGATTTTCAGCTCACTCTTCTCAGGCCTTTCTGATTTTCAGTTTGTTCTGTTAGTTCTTTCTGACCAGCTGACCGTGTTTAAGCCATGTTGCGGGTACGTACTCATCGTACAGTTCGTGCTGTGCAGGGGTTTGGTGTTGGGGTTCTTACTTTGACCCAAGTCCAGACCATGAACAGGGTGAGGAGGAGTTAATGAACGAAGAATTTGTTGCTCCAGCGTGACCAATTCTCTCATACGCCTTTGTTGCAGGAGAGCCGTGAGAATAATCCTGATTATTTCAGGAATTATCTCCGGATGACGGACCCTGTTTTTCACCATCTGTTGGCTTTGCTGTCCCATTATATTACGAAGCAGGACACCTGCATGAGGCAAGCCATCACTCCGGAGCAGAGGCTCGTCACCACCTTGCGGTACTTGCCGATGAGGAGAAGTCTGCAGGACATCAAGTTCTCGACAGGCATCTCCCCCCAGGCTCTGGGAATCATTAATCCACAGAGACCTGTTCTGCCATTATTCAGGTCCTGCAGAAGGACTATATTAGGGTACATTTAACATCACATTATAGGTATATTAATTAGTTTATTTTTAAAATAAATTTGTATTTTAAACTGAAAAATATTTCCTTTGATTTACTGCTTATGTTTCTTTTAGCTGTCTCTTAGGTTCTCCAATGTGGGGTTTTTTTTTTTCGGCCATTTTCTTCAATAGTTCCAACGTAATTTCTTTGATACATGAGGTGACAATCTCTTCTTCAGCTAACTATTATTTATGTTGTGGGTCTGCTACACCCACACCTTCTTTTTCATCATTTTCAGCACACTGAATTAATTTTTTGGAGTGACGATAATGGCCTGATTGATGCAAATTATAAAGCACTGTTAGTGTTATTTACTAAAGGAAAATATACTTTGCACTACAAGTGCACTGCAAAAGTGCACTTGAAAGTGCACTGAAACTGTACTGTAAGTGCACTTGTAGTGCAAAGTGGATTTGCCTTTAGGAAATAACCCTCATTGTCACTGTAAACACCAACTTAAGCAAAAAACTGTTATTGAGCTTTGAAAGAAGAAGCCGCACATTGTTGAGTAGAAAAATTTTTACTCTGTGCACATTTAATGTGTGTTTAGAAAAAGATTTTTGAACAAACCAACATATTTTTTGAAATATATATATTTTTTTGGGACAGTAGAAATATCCTTTTTTGTGGTAAAAAGGCATGTTTTTGAAAACATAAAACAATACACAACTCAGGAACTGAGTTCAAAGTTCAACTTTGATAAACTGAAGGTAATATCAGACATTAGTATATCCAAACTGTGTTGATATTACCTTCATCAGATGGGGTAATGTCACCCCTGTGAAAGCCAAAAAAACTCAAATTGGGAGTCAAAATGGAGATTTCACTCCTGATCCCATGCCTAAGGTCAACATGCGCTAGCTCCCATCATGGGGGATCAATGGATGTGTTTCAGGGGTACAACCCCTTCCTTTTAGCTACTTGAGTTGCGAGGAAGGGGTTGCACCCACAAAACACATACATTGATATCCCGTAATGGCAGATAGCACATGTTGACACACTGTGTGCATCTTCAAAATTTGGCTTTCAACATTTTTTAGAAAAGTTCTAATAAAAATAAAAAATTCTAAAATTTTGATGTGTTTTATATTCTGCCTAAAACATCAATGATGTTTTTTGAGTCTTTTTTCAACCTCATTGATGTCTTCCTTGATCTTCTGTAAATCCCGATTGCACACCATTATCTCCCCAATGAGGACGTGTGCACTTGCACTTGTGAAATAATATTCTTCTTCCACAACATCCACATCACCTAAAAGAAAAAAACACACCATGTATTATAAATATGCAGGCATACGTCTATTACCCGAAGCTGTGGTCTCAGACACTCACCTGTTGTGGTCACTATTTCACCCAGTTCATAAACCTCTCCTTCCTCCACATCCTGAGGTTGTGGTGTGGTGACTTTCCCTTCTTTAGGAGCTTGGGAGTCCCTGGTGTCCTCTGATGTCCTGATTCTTTTCGCCCCTATGTGAATAAAATAAAGGTATACTTAGCACACAGATATTTGAGGCAAGAAATAGGAATATGTAACATTGCTTGGAAGTGCCGTACAATTGTCTGTTTTGGCAGAGTTCAAAGCTGAAGACATGATTTTTGTCCCTTTCTTCAAGCTGAAATACTTACCTTTTTGGGTAAAGTTTCACACATGGAGACACCCCTAGTATCCACTGGAGCACCTGTGTGGGACACCCTAAAAGTTTGTTCTGGTGTCCCACACTAGTGCTCCTGCGTCCAGATGTGTAAACAGCTGCTGAGTTTCCTTTCCTTACATTGAATCAAGATTGCATTTCATTCTAGTTACAAACACATCTAGACAACAATGTACTAAACTTCTTTTAATACAAATAGGCATGACCAAATGTAGTTAACCTGCATCTGCCAAAAACATTGCATTAGTGGGCGAATGAACGATGTTTACTACGAACAATTACTGTGTCCACGAACCTGAAACTTGCCATTTTAATCTGTACAACAGTAAAGAAAAGCACATGGAGCAGCACGAACGTAATAAGAAGAATAGGAACACACGACAAAATACTTCATTTTTTGCAGCACTCTCTTGATTCTTCTGTACTGATCCTGCTCCCTCAATTTGAGGTCTGACCATGGTTTCCTCAGTTGATTCTTGGATTGCCGTACCCTAAAATTCTTCTGCAGACTTTTCACAACTTTAGTCATGATCTTGGCCTTTCTCACATTTGGGTTTGGGTAAGGTCCATGCTTCCCATCATAGTCGGCCCTCTTCAAGATGTCCACCATCTCCGCCATCTCTACAAAGGACATATTAGAGGCCTTAAATCTCCTCTGGGATCAGGATGTTCGTGGCTCCAGGCTTTCGTCGTTGCTGCTGTCTTCATGCACCTGTTGTCTCTCCGCCATGTGCTCTCCCACTGTGCCAAAAGACAAGGGATGGGGGATATACTATAAAGAAGGTCAGGGGCGGGTGGAGTTTCACGCATGCGCAGTGTATATAAAGCGTAACATTTGTGCGTCATACGTATGATCTGTGAGCGAAGGACGGAGTAGCGGAAGTGCCGATCGTTCTAACGAAGGTACAATTTAAACTTGGGGCATCAGTGGCCTATACTGCTTAGAGATTGAGGCCTATATTTTAGTGGGAATGCTTCAGCGGTCCCACTATTGTTATTCCTTTTTTTATTTATTAATTTTAATTTTAATTTTATTCTGTACTTTTTTGGCTCTGCGTAACTTCTGCATACTTTCAGCTATTAAAACCATTCAACTTTTAAAATGTTCAGCTCTTTCAGCTAATGATGGGACTTCAACTTTTTCTACTATTTATACTTTTTAAAATATTAAGCTTTTTGACACTTTTTTTACATTGAAGTGAATGAGAGTATGTTTGAAATCCTTAAAATCTTCTTCCGCTCCCAAAAGTTTCAGCTCCTTCATACTTTCACCTACAGACGCCAAACAAACTTTAAAATGTTCACAAAATATTCAGCTATCTGGCTATATCTTTTCAGTTTGATATCTTTTACAGTTTTTGTGAAAAAGCTGTTTAAGTTTAGTGATCATTTCAGGAAATTTCATTTTAAATTAGGGCAACTGGGCTTTTGTTACCATGGTTACCAAAGCTTCTTATACACAGTGATGGGCGGTAGGGGAGGCGGCTGGAGCATCTCAGCTCTGATTACAGAGCCCTGGGGACAGCACAGACATACCATGTACTGATTTATAATAGAGGAATATGATGGGTCAATTCTGATTGGGCAGTTTTGATGGTGGCAATATGATGGGGCAGTTTTGATGGGGCAGTTTTGATGGTGGCAATATAATGGGGCAGTTTTGATGTGGGCAGTTTTAATGGGGCAATTCTGATGGGGGCAGTTTTGATGGTGGCAATATGATGGGGCAGTTTTGATGGTGGCAATATGATGGGGCAGTTTTGATGGGGACAGTTTGATGGGGGCAATATAATGTGGCAGTTTTGACGGTGGCAATTTTGATGGGGGCAGTTTTGATGGGGCCTTTTTCATGGGGCACTATGATGGGGGCTGTTTTGATGGTGGCAATATGATTGGGCAGTTTTGATGGGGGCAGTTTTGATGGTGGCAATATGATGGGGCAGTTATGACTGTGGCAATATGATGGGGCCGTTTTGATGGGAGCAGTTTGATGGTGGCAATATGATGGGGCAGTTTTGATGGTGGCAATATGATGGGGGCAGTTTTGATGGGGCAGTTTTGATGGTGGCAATATGATGGGGCAAATTGATGGGGGCAGTTTTAATGTGGACAGTTTTGATGGTGGCAATATGATGGGGAAGTTTTGATGGGGGCAGTTTTGATGGGGGCAATATGATGGGGCAGTTTTGATGGCACAATATGATGGGGCAGTTTTGACGTTGCCAATATGATGGGGCAATTTTGATGGGGCAGTTTGATGGAGGCAATTTTGATGGGGCAGTTTTGATGGGGCAATATGATGGGGCAGTTTTGACAGTGGCAATTTTGATGGGGGCCATTTTGATGGGGGCAGGTTTGATGGTGGCAATATGATGGGGCAGTTTTGATGGGGCAGTTTTGATGGGGCATTTTTGATGGGGCAGTCATAACTGTGGCAATATGATGGGGCAATTTTGATGGGGGCAGTTTAATAGGGGCACTTTTGATGGGGGCCATTTTGATGGGGCAATATGATGGGGCAGTTTTGATGGGGCAAATTTGATGGGGCAATATGATGGGGAAGTTTTGATGTATAAAATTCTTCACATTTCTCAGCGAAACGCACAGCCAACTTTTTTTAAATTGCTCACATGCCCACATTTTTAAGTTTATCAAGGTGTCACGTGCCACGTGTCTCTAACTGTGAAGTCACTGTTTCGATAGCATGTACTGTTGTGGATTTATTAAGGCTTGTTTGAAGGGTTCTCTCACACTGTCTCTCACTCATTAGGTGTGGGGATTAATGATCACAAAGCTTTTCAAAAAACCTTTAAATATTCCACATCTTTCATACATAGTTGTGTTGCTAAACTTTTTTAATGAAATTCATGTTTATTTTAAAACCATTCCTACTTTTCCAACTTTTCTCACTTCAACTTTTTCTTACGGATTTCAACTATTCATCCAGTTAGCTTTAGCAATTCAGCTATTCAGCATTCCCATGCATTTTTCCAGGAAATGCATTTTCTAGTGGGCCAATATTATGCGAGTTTAGCCTGACATTAGGGTTTGTCTTGTGTTGTGTCTTGCAGATAAAAAGGATCGATTCAACGATCATGATTTCCTCCCCCAATTCATTGATTTGTACAGAGAGCTGCCGTTTCGGTGGCAGACAAAACACCCCTTTTTTATAAATCGACTAAAGAGGAAGACAGCACTGGATAAATTGCTGGAATTTGTGAAGCCGCAGATCCCCACAGCAGACATCAACTATTTGAAGTGCAAAATTGGTTGCCTGAGGAGCACATATAATGGGGAGAGCAAGAAGGTCCAGGATTCCCAGAGATCAAGAGCAGCAGCAGATGATATTTATGTGCCCGGGCTGTGGTACTACAACAGACTGCGATTTCTGTCAGACCAGACTGAAATCAGGCATCACTCTCAAGCCTTCCTTCCACCACAGGTGAGGCTTCTGATCGTCCAACCTGGGCCTTCCACCCAGGAAGAAGATGGGAGCCCAGCTTGAGTCAGGTATAGCATTGTTCAACATATTTCTCAAAATTGTATGCGATTGATGATCAATAAACTAAAACTATGTCCCTTTTTCATACACAGGAAATCCTCAACCTGGAGGAGGCTGTAGAAAGTGGCAGCCAGGAGGTGGCAGGGGAAAGTGGCAGCCAGTAGGTTGCGGGGATAAGTGGCACCCAGAAGGTGGCCGGGCCCAGTAGCCTGACCAAATCCCAGGTCCCTCCCCTCTGCCTTTAACAAAAAAGGCCCAGGAAGGGGAGGAGCGTGGAGGAGTCAGCACTTGGGTTAATTCTGCAGGCCTCTGCGGCCCTCAGAACCCCCCAGTCTTCTTGAGGCCTATGCCTGCATGGCTACCAACAAAATGCAGGAAATGGAGGTGGGCCAATGCCTCTTTTGTGAGGAAGTGATATATATGGCCCTAAATAAGGGGTTGAGGGGCGAATTCACAAGCAAAACCCACCTGTGTGAGTTGGACTATCCTCCTCCTTCTCCTCCACCTCTTGCCACAACTCCAACACCAGACCCACAGCCTGGAAGCAAGCGTGTAAGGAAGACAAGAGAGTGATGGCCTGGGTTCAGTCTGGTCTGGCAAAAGACGCATGCTGTTGTAAGCCCACAGCCTGGGGACATTTATGTCATCTGCTGCTGTCCCTGATCTCTCTGAGTCCTGTACCGGTTTGTGCTGCCTATTTAATGGACTCCTCAGGCTCCCAATTTTGCCTGTAAAATAGTTGATGTGTGCCCTGGGGTACAAAGGCTTCGCAAATTTCACCAGTTTATCCAGCGTTGCCTTCCTCTTTATTTTGTTATGACTTCTAATAAATGTCTATTTTTTGTCTAAAATCATGGGTTATGTGTTAGAATTAAAAAAAGGACAGTTTCAAAAATACAATGTAAAATTAACAAGGGACACTAACACCAACCAACCTCCTTGAGGTTAAAAAAATACAAGATAATGGTGTTGTGGTAACTTGGCACACAAAATGAAAAAAAATATTATGGAGATCACTTGAAAAAAAAAAAATAAAAATCAGGAGGTCTAGATTAAAAAAAAAAACAAAGATTACTATAAACAAAAATTAAAAACATTATTCTGGAGATCTGGCGAAAAAAAAATGTATTCATGAGATCACAAGAAATAATAAAGAAATCAGTTTGTCAGAACTCTGTGTGAATATCAGCTGCAAAACAACTTCATGATTCTAGCATTATAAAGAAGAAGAGAATGCGCTGCATTGAAAGATTTCAAAATTTGCAGCGTGACGAATGTGCTATCTCCATTATGAACGCTAGTTTATCCAGACCGAGCGCTTCCATCTCGTACTTGATTCAGAACATGCGTGGAATTTTGTGCATCAGAATTGTGTACACAAGCTCGGAATTTCCGACAACTGATTTTGTTGTCGGAAAATTTAAGATCCAGCTCTCAAATTTTTGTTGTCGGAAATTCTGACAAAAAAAATGTCCGATGGAGCCTACACACGGTCAGTATTTCCGACAACAAGCTCCCATCGAACATTTGTTGTCGGAAAATCCGATCATGTGTACACGGCATAAGAGGTAGTGAAAGCGTAACTCCACTTTTGTTGAGAAAATAAACATTCCCCTCTGGGTGATCTATGTGCATTGCAAGAATTATAACAACCTTTGTTGCAGACTCCTACCTTTTGTTACTCTGATGAAGTCCATGTGCGTTTGTCTGTGCCTTTGGGCTGAGTGAGTTTAATGGGAGTGGTTTCACAATTATCAATCAGCTGTGCACCTGCAGAACACTAAAGAGGAAAGCTGCTTGACCTGCATCCCTTTAGACGGGTTCCTGTTTGCAGTATCTCACCAAAAATGACATTTTTGTTGCAGGGGATGCCTGAAATCTGACTTGTATCTCAGGCAGGCTTTTGGGAAAATTTCTGAGCCAATCACACATTTAGGAAATTATGTTTCTGGGGGGTGGTCAGTAAACATTTTGTGTACAGAACAACTCCAGGTAGCAGGGCCATCCTTAACGCGGGACAAACAGGGCAGCTGCCCAGGGCCCATTTATTGTTGGGGGGCCCAAAGTAGAGCTGCCTGTTGAGCCCCGTGCTGCTCAAAGATTTCCCAGAGTAGAGGGTGCTGCTGACCACCCCCTGCCCCTTGTTCTCCCAAGCGGCCATGCTACGACTGTGGAGAAGCACAGCTGCGGGCTGCATGTACTAGAGTCGCCTGATTCTCCCCTGTCAGGAGCTGCAGGACTGAAACGGCTGTGTCTGTGACAGAGAAGAAGGCAGAACAGCGCTCTGTGTTCCTTCTGCCCCCACCCCTGCCTGTCAGACCTGTGTAGCACAGAGCAGAGTGAAGTGTTCTCGCTGTGTGCTATAGGTCTGTTAATCAGACACTGCCTGTGTTGTATCGATGTGAAGCGTCTGTACGAAGGTGAGCAAGAACTGTGGAGAGAAGAGGAGGGGGATTCTGCAGAGAATCAGCTGTAGTGAGATTGGAGCCTTGCGGGTATAGTGCAAGGTGGGGGGAGGGGTGAATTTGTGAAAAGAGGTGAGAGTTGTGTAGGGAGGAGGCAAGTTGTGTAAGCTTTCCATCAACAGCTTGGGGTGTAAGCTGGTATAGAAGTGAACTTTGGGGTGGGGGGTACAGAGGTGAGTTGTGGAGGAGAGTGCAGAGGTGAGCTGTGGAGGGGGGATACAGAGGAGAGCTGTGGAGGGGGGGGATACAGAGATGAGCTATGGATGGGGGGGACACAGAGGTGAGCTGTGGACAGGGAGGGTACAGAGGTGAGCTTTGAACAGGAGGGGGGAAACAGAGGTGAGCTGTGGATGGGGAGATATAAAGGTGAGCTATGGATGGGGGGAATACAGATGTGAGCTATGGATGGAGATGGATACAGAGGTGAGCTGTAGAAGGGGGGACACAGAGGTGACCTGTGGATAGGGGAATATAAAGGTGAGCTGGTGAGCTGTGGACGGAGGGGTACAGAGGTGAGCTGTGAAGGGGGGAGTACAGAGGTGAGCTGTGAATGAGGGGGGATACAGAGGTGAGCTGTGAACGAGGGGGGTACAGAGGTGAGCTGTGGATGGGGGGAATACAGAGGTTAGCTGTGGACAGAGGGGAATACAGAGGTGAGCTGTGGACGGGGGGGGGTACAGGGGTGAGCTGTGGACAGGGGTGGATACAGAAGTGAGCTGTGGATGAGGAGGATACAGGAGGTGAGCTGTAAATGAGGGGGGGAATACAGAGGTGAGCTGTAGATGGGGGGATACAGAGGTGAGCTGTGGACGGGGGATTGCAGAGGTGAGCTGTGGATGAGGGGAATACTGAGGTGAGCTGTGAACGAGGGGGGATACAGAGGTGAGCTGTAAACGAGGGGGGGATACAGAGGTGAGCTGTGGATGGAGGGGGATACAGAGGTGACCTGTGGACGAGGGGATACAGAGGTGAGCTGTGAACGAGGGGGGATACAGAGGTGGGCTGTGGATGGGGGGAATACAGAGGTTAAACATAAACAAACAAAAGGCGCCTCTAAGTGTAGAAGAAGAGTTATTTTAATGTCCCAACTGGGTTTAAAAACACTTACAAGATGAAAGAATGAACCAGGCACATCATAAAGGTGATGAACGGCTGCATTGGAAGGGGTCACGGTGGAGGGGAGTCTTCAGGGAGATGGATATATGGCTCACTGGATCCAGTGAGCCATATATCCATCTCCCTGAAGACTCTCCTCCACCGTGACCCCTTCCAATGCAGCCGTTCATCACCTTTATGATGTGCCTGGTTCATTCTTTCATCTTGTAATTTTTTTTAAACCCAGTTGGGACATTAAAATAACTCTTCTTCTACACTTAGAGGCGCCTTTTGTTTGTTTATGTTTTTATAGATTACGCTTTAGTCTGTCAAGCTGCAGCCCTTAGTGTTGAAGATATCTCTGCACCATGTTTGGATTTTTTGTATAGAGACTTTGCAGATACCCTGAAGCTCTGAGCGCCCTAAACTCCCAACTTTTTGGAATACAGAGGTTAGCTGTGGATGAAGGGGAATACAGAGGTGAGCTGTGGACAGGGGGGGATACAGAGGTGAGCTGTGGATGGGGGGAATACAGAGGTTAGCTGTAGATGGGGGGGATACAGAGGTGAGCTGTGGACGGGGGGGTGCAGAGGTGAGCTGTGGATGGGGGAATACAGAGGTGACCTGTGGACGAGGGGATACAGAGGTGAGCTGTGGACGGGGGGGTGCAGAGGTGAGCTGTCGATGGGGGGAATACAGAGGTGACCTGTGGATGAGGGGATACAGAGGTGAGCTGTGGATGAGGGGATACAGAGGTGAGCTGTGAACGAGGGGATACAGAGGTGAGCTGTGGACGGGGGGATACAGAGGTGAGCTGTGGACAGGGGATACAGAGGTGAGCTGTAAACGAGGAGGGGAATACAGAAGTGAGCTGTGGATGGGGGGAATACAGAGGTGAGCTGTGGATGGGGGGGATACAGAGGTGAGCTGTGGATGGGGGGGATACAGAGGTGAGCTGTGAACGAGGGTTATACAGAGGTGAGCTGTGGACGGGGGGGTACAGATTCAAGCTGTGGATGGGGGGAAATAAAGAGGTTAGCTGTGGACGGAGGGGAATACAGAGGTGAGCTGTGGACAGGGTGGATACAGAGGTGAGCTGCGGATGGGGGAATATAGAGGTGAGCTGTGGTTGGGGGGTGGGATACAGACGTGAGCTATGGATGGGGATGGATACAGAGGAGAGCTGTGGAAGGGGGGATAAAGAGGTGAGCTGTGGATGGGGGGATACAGAGGTGAGCTGTGGTCAGGGGGTTACAGAGGTGAGCTGTGGAGGGTACAGAGTTGAGCTGTGGATAAGGGGGAAAACAAAGGTGAACTGTGGACGGAGGGGCATACAAAGGTGAGCTGTGGACGGGGTTGGATACAGAGGGGAGCTGTGGACAGGGGGGATACAGAGGTGAGCTGTGGATGAGGGGGAAAACAAAGGTGAACTGTGGACAGAGGGGCATACAAAGGTGAGCTGTGGACGGGGGTAGATACAGAGGTGAGCTGTGGACAGGGGGGATACAGAGGTGAGCTGTAAATGAGGAGGGGAATACAGAGGTGAGCTTTAGATGGGGGGGAATACAGAGGTTAGCTGTGGACGGAGGGGAATACAGAGCTGAGCTGTGAATGAGGGGGGATACAGGGTTGAGCTGTAGACGGGGGGGTACAGAGGTGAGCTGTGGATGGGGGGAATACAGAGGTGAGCTGTGGATGGAGAGGAATACAGAGGTGAGCTGTGGATGGGGGTGGATACAGAGGTGAGCTGTGTAAGGGGGATACAGAGGTGAGCTGTAGATGGGGAGGATACAGAGGTGAGCTGTAAACGAGGAGGAGAATACAGAGGTGAGCTGTGGAACGGGGGGGATACAGAGGTGAGCTGTGGACGGGGGTGATACAGAGGTAATCTGTGGACGGGGGAATACAGAGGTGAGCTGTGGATGGAGAGGAATACAGAGGTGAGCTGTGGACGGGGGTGGATACAGAGGTGAGCTGTGAATGGGGAGGTTAAAGAGGTGAGCTGTAAACAAGGAGGAGAATACAGAGGTGAGCTGTGGACGGGGGGATACAGAGGTGAGCTGTAGATGGGGAGGATACAGAGGTGAGCTGTAGACGAGGAGGAGAATACAGAATTGAGCTGTGGACGGGGGGATACAGAGGTGAGCTGTGGACAGGGGGGCTACAGAGGTGAGCTGTGGACGGGGGGGGATACAGAGGTGAGCTGTGGACAGAAGGGGATACAGAGGTGAGCTGTGGACAGAAGGGGATACAGAGGTGAGCTGTGGATGGGGGGGATACAGAGGTGACCTGTGGATGGGGATACAAGGGTGAGCTGTGGATGGGGGGATACAGAGGTGAGCTGTGGACAGGGGATACAGAAGTGAGCTTTAGAAGGGGGTGGATACAGAGGTGAGCTGTGGACAGAGGTGATACAGAGGTGAGCTGTGGACAGGGGGAGATACAAAGGTGAGCTGTGGAGGGGGGGATACAGAGGTGAGCTGTGGATGGGAGGATACAGAGGTGAGCTGTGGATGGGGGGGATACAGAGGTGAGCTGTGAACGAGGGGGGATACAGAGGTGAGCTGTGGACAGGGAGGGATACAGAGGTGACCTGTGGACAGGGGGATACAAATGTGAGCTTTGGACGGGGGGATACAGAAGTGAGCTGTGGATGTGGGTGGATACAGAGGTGAGCTGTGGATGGGGGGAATACAGAGGTGAGCAGTGGATGGGGGGAATATAGAGGTGAGCTGTGAATGGAGGGAATACAGACGTGAGCTCTAGACGGGGATGGATACAAAGGTGAGCTGTGGATGGAGGGGGTTACAGAGGTGAGCTGTGAACGAGGGGGGATATAGAGGTGAGCTGTGGATGGGGGGAATACAAAGGTGAGCTGTGGATGGGGGGCATAGAGAGGTGAGCTGTGAACAGGGGGATACAGAGGTGAGCTGTGGATGGGGGATACAGAGGTGAGCTGTGGACGGGGGGATACAGAGGTGAGCTGTGGACAGGGAGAGTGGGATACAGAGGTGAGCTTTGGACGGGAGGATACAAAGGTGAGCTGTGGTCGGGGTTGGGGGGGATACAGAGGTGAGCTGTGGACGGGGGAATACAGAGGTGAGCTGTGGATGGAGGGGAATATAGCGGTGAGCTGTGAATGGGGGAATACAGAAGTGAGCTGTGGACGGGGATGGATACAGAGGTGAGCTGTGGATGGAGGGGGATACAGAGGTGAGCTGTGAATGAGGGGGGATATAGAGGTGATCTGTGGACAGGGGGGATACAGAGGTGAGCTGTGGATGGGGGAATAGAGAGGTGAGCAGTGGACGGGGGGATACAGAGGTGAGCTGTGGACGGGGGGATACAGAGGTGAGCTGTGGACGGGGGATACAGAGGTGAGCTGTAGATGGGGGGATACAAAAAGGTGAGCTGTGGTCAGGTGGGAGGATACAGAGATGAGCTGTGGATGAGGGGGAGGATACAGAGGTGAGCTGTGGATGGGGGGGATACAGAGGTGAGCTGTGGATGGGGGGAATACAAAGGTGAGTTGTGGTCGGGTGGGGGATACAGAGGTGAGCTGTGGACGGGGGATACAAAGGTGAGCTGTGGTCGGGGTGGGGGGATACAGAGATGAGCTGTGGATGAGGGGGAGGATACAGAGGTGAGCTGTGGATGGGGGGATACAGAGGTGAGCTGTGGATGGGGGGAATACAAAGGTGAGTTGTGGTCGGGTGGGGGATACAGAGGTGAGCTGTGGACGGGGGGATACAGAGGTGAGCTGTGCACGGAGGGGATAGAGAAGTGAGCTGTGGAAGGGGGTGAATACAGAGGTGGGCTGTGGACGCAGGTGATAGAGAGGTGAGCTGTGGACAAGGGAGGATACAGAGGTGACCTGTGGATGGGGGGATACAAAGGTGAGCTGTGGATGGGGGGATACAGAAGTGAGCTGTGGACGGGGGATACAGAGGTGAGCTGTGAATGAGGGGGGATACAGAGGTGAGCTGTGGATGGGGAGGAATAGAGAGGTGAGCTGTGGATGGGGGGGGGATACAGAGGTGAGCTATGGACAGGGGGGATACAGAGGTAAGCTGTGGATGGGGGGGATACAGAGGTGAGCTGTGAACGAGGGGGATACAGAGGTAAGCTGTGAACGAGGGGGGATACAGAGGTGATCTGTGGACGAGGGGGGATACAGAGGTGAGCAATAGATGGTTACTTTGGGAGTGGATATGTAAGCACTGCCCTTTAATAGAGAGGTGAGCTTTGGACGGGGGGATACAGAGGTGAGCTATGGACAGGAGAGATGCAGAGGTGATCGGTGGACGGGGGGTACAGAGGTGACCTCTGGATGAGGGGGGATATAAAGGTGACCTGTGGATGGGGGGGATACAGAGGTGAGCTGTGGACGGGGGGATACAGAGGTGAGCTGTGAACGAAGGGGGATACAGAGGTGAGCTGTGAACGAAGGGGGATACAGAGGTGATCTGTGGATGAGGGGGGGATACAGAGGTGAGCTGTGGACGGGGGGGGATACAGAGGTGAGCTGTGGACGGGGGGGGATACAGAGGTGAGCTGTAGGATGGGGGGGATACAGAGGTAAGCAAAGAGATGTGCAGAAGTGAGCAATAGATGGCTACTTTGGGAGTGCATATGTAAGCACTGCCCTTTGTGCTGATTGTGCTGAGCTGTGACCTGTGTGATACAAGCACCTCAGCACTACACAATATGCACTCCCAAGCCCTGTGTGTCATGCAATACTGAGTACAGTACTCGGTGCCTCTTGTTTCCTGTGCAATGTGCGGATTATTTGGCGCTGTTCGAGGTCTCTCCACAAGGGAGAGTGAGTTCCTGCACCTATTCTCTGAGAAAAATAAGTTCTGGCTTCAAGCCACCCTTGCTGTCTGCATCTCCCCCCCCAGCTGCAGAAAGGGGGGGGGGGCGGCAAGAAAATGTTTGTCCAGGGTCCTATCAATAATAAAGACGGCTCTGAAAGGTAGCCATATTGCAATGCATTTTCAAAAAATTACAGTGGCTGCAGACTGAAAAGGAAAGGTATTTTTAATAACATTCAATTACAATATGACTTGTATCGCAATTGTACACACTATATTATTTTTTCTTTATTTGTTTTTTTTTTTCCCCCCACAAAAGTGGAGTTACCCTTTAAAGCAAAGCTGTAAATGATCGGATAATTGTTGTTATAAAGACACAGCTGTAGAATAGGGTAGCCACCTCATCCCTTTAAACCCGAACACATATGAATTACACAGGTTCTGAGGCTAATTTATTGCAGATAAGGCACCAAGTGAATTTAATTACCACCTTAATCAGCCACAAAACCTGTGTAATTAATATGTGTTTGGTTTTAAAGGGATGAAGTGGCAACCCTACTGTAGAAAAAAGATGAACAGAATAAATTGCATACAGACATTATTATTATTATTATACAGGATTTATTTAGTGCCAACAGTTTACGCAGCGCTTTACAGCATTGGGGAGGACAGTACAAGTACAATACAATTCAATACAGGAGGAATCAGAGGGCCCTGCTCGTTAGAGCTTACAATCTAGGAGGGAGGGTCAAGTTATACAAAAGGGTAATAGCTGTGGAGGATGAGCTAATGGAGAAAATAGTGCAGTTGTTAGATGGAGACAGGATAGGCTTCTCTGAAGAGGAAAGTTTTCAGGGATTGCCTAAATGTGGATAAATTTGGAGACAGTCTGACAGATTGGGGTAGGGAATTCCAGAGAATGGGCGAGGCTCGGGAGAAGTCCTGGAGGCGGATATGGGAGGAGGTGATGAGGGAGCTAGAGAGCAGGAGGTCCTGGGAGGAACGGAGAGGGCCATTAGGTTGGTATTTTGAGACTAGGCTAGTGATGTAGCTGGGGGCAGAGTTGTGGATGGCTTTGTAACTTATTGTTAGTATTTTGAATTTAATTCGTTGGGCGAGTGGCAGCCAATGGAGGGATTGGCAGAGGGGGGTAGCAGACACTGAGCGATTTGTAAGGTGGATGAGTCTGGCAGCAGCATTCATGATGGACTGAAGGGGGGATAGTCTATTTAAAGGTAAGCCAATGAGGCGAGAGATAACCAGGGAGTGAATCAGGAGCTTTGTGGTTTCCTTGGTTAGAAAGGGACGTAGTTTAGAGATGTTGCGGAGGTTGAGGCGGCAAGCTTTGGAAAGTAATTGGATGTGGGGCCGAAAGGAGAGTTCAGAATCCAGGATAACACCTAGTACCCTGACATGTGGGGACGGGTGGATGGTTGTGCCATTGCTCTTGACAGACAAGTCAGAGGAAGAGGCACGTGAGGGGGGAATTATTATAAGCTCAGTTTTGGAAAAGTTGAGTTTGAGGAAGTGGTGTGACATCCATACAGATATGTCAGTTAGTAAGTTAGTGATGCGTGAGGAGACTGATGGAGTGAGTTGAGGGGTGGAGAGATAGATTTGTGTGTCGTCAGCGTAGAAATTATATTGAAAGCCGTGAGAGGCTGACCCAGGGAAGAGGTGTAGATTGAAAATAAAGAGGTCCAAGAACAGAACCTTGGGGGACCCCGACAGAGAAGGGAAGAGGAGTGGAGGAAGTAGAATTGTAAGTGACACTGAAGGTGCATTGGGATAGGTAGGATGATAGCCACTGAAGAGCACAGTCACGGAGACCGAGGGAGTAAAGTTTTTTGAGGAGGAGGGGGTGGTCAACCGTGTCAAAGGCAGCTGAAAGATACAGAAGTAGGAGTACAAAATAGTGTCTGTTGGTTTTTGCAGTTAGTAGGTCATTTGTGAGTTTTAAAAGAGCAGTTTCTGTGGAGTGTTGAGGGCGAAATCCAGATTGAAGGGAATCAAGAAGGTTGTTTTTAATGAGGTGGTCACTCAGTTGGTGGTAAACCAGGCGTTCAAGGAGTTTAGAGGAAAAGGGGAGCAAGGAGATAGGTTGTTAAGATTGGTAGGGTCCAAGAACGGCTTTTTAAGTATGGGGGTGACCAGTGCATGTTTTAGAGCATTGGGGAAGACGCCAGAGGTGAGGGAGAGATTGAAGATGTGGGTTAGAGAGTGTAGGATGGAGTCAGAGGGCAACCATAGCATATGAGAGGGAATAGGGTCTAGGTGACAGGTGGTTAGGTGGGCGATAGAAAGGAGTTTAGCAACTTTGTCTGTAGTAGCAGATTTGAATAGGGGGAGTGTCAGTTGTATCTGTTGACATGGAGTCTCAGCTGGGGGAGATACCTGTAGAGCAGAGATTTCATCATGGATTGTATCAATCTTGTTTTTGAAGTGATTAGCGATCTCTTGGGCAGTGAGTGAGTCAGTGGGTGGAGGACAAAGTAGAAAGTTGAAGGTAAAGAAGAGTTTACGGGGACTAGGTGAGAAGGTGTTAGTAAGAGCTGTAAAATAGGTTTGCTTGGCAGTGTGGAGGAGAGAATAGTATTTTTGGAGGGCAGATTTGTATTGGTTGAAGTCTTTGAGAGACTTAGTCTTGGGCCACAGACGCTCAAGAGCGCAACTACATTTTTTGAGAATTTTAGTGTCATCTGTTTCCCAGGGTCGTAGGGGTCGAGGCCTGATTCTGCGTGTAGTGAGGGGAGCGAGCTTGTCCAGGGTGGAGGACAGGGATTTATTGTAGATGGACGTGGCTTGGTTGGGGCAGGACAGAGGAGAGATTTTGTCATAGAGGTGGTCAGTGGCAGAATAGAGGAGAGAGGAGATGAAGTTGCGAAAATTTCTACGGGTGATGGTTAGGCGATTGGAGGGAAAGGTGGTGGAAGACAGGGGAAGGGAGAAACTAATAAGGTGATGGTCGGAGAGAGGAAAAGGATTGTTTGAGAAGTTGCATGGAGTGCATAGGTAGGAGAATACAAGGTCAAGGGTGTTGCCATCAGAGTGAGTAGAAGCCTGTACCCATTGTTTTAGGTCAAATGAAGAGGTTAGACTAAGAAGTTTAGAAGTAGCAGGAGTGTTTGTATCAGCAGGGATGTTGAAATCACCGAGAAGGATTGTGGGAATTCTGAAGAGAGGAAGTAGGGTAGCCAGGCAGAAAACTCATCAAGGAAAGTTGATAATGGTCCAGGGGACCGGTAGATCACAGCAATTCTTAGGGAAGTAGGAGAGAATAGACGTATACAGTGGGCTTCAAATGATGAGAGAGAAAAAAAGAGGGAGGAGAGTGAATAACCTGGAAGGCGCATTGGGGGGATAGGAGGAATCCCACTCCACCTCCCTTGCATCCATTAGGCCTAGGGGAGTGAGTCCAGTGAAGGCCACCCTGGGATAGGGAAGCAGGAGAAGGGGTGTCATGTTTGTGGAGCCAGGTTTCGGTGAGAGCAAGTAGACTGAAGGAATTAGTGACAAAGAGGTCATGAACAGCAGTGAGTTTGTTGCAGACAGAGCAGGCGTTCCAGAGGGCGCAGGAGAGAGGGAGGCTGGTGTTGGGAAGAAGAGCAATGGAGACTAAATTGCGTAGATTGTGACTACTGTCAGAGGGTGTAGGGTGATGGGTGTGTTGGGCACAGTTAAATAAGGGAGGCCCAGGGTTTGGGGAAATATCTCCAGTGGTTAGGAGAAGCAGAAGAGTAAGGGAGGTAATATGAGAATATGATTTGTATGAGGGGACATGCTTCAGTATCCTGGGGGGTTTGTTAGCAAGTGGGCTTAGAGTTAGAAGGAGGTGATGAGTGCAGTAATAGGGGGAGGGGAGAAGTGAGGGTGATATGTACAAATTGTGGGGTGGAGCAGAGGGGTGAAGAAAAGAGTTTGAGGAGAGAGGCAGCAATTGTTAAAAGGAGGAGAGGTAAAGAGAGCATGTTTCAGAGAGGAAGGTGAGATAATTTGGAATTGAGGTCATCTGCAATCTGTTGTGGTCTACTTTGTGCAAATCGCTGAAGTGCAAGAGCAGAAGTGCCACTTATTTAAAGATCCCCACTTCTTTGGAAGAACCCCTGTATGTGTTCCCCCGTAAAGAAGGCCTTGTTTTTATACTGTGTGTTGGGTGTGGATAGAATCTGTCAATTAATCAATTAAGAGGGCATATTAGGAACACAGCTAGCAGGGCATAACTTTCACACCACAATCAAACTGCAAGGGGACTAAAAGGCCAAAATTGTAAAGATAAGGGAACCCATAATTTAGGTAAGACTTAATGGCTAAATAAACATTGAAATAATGTGAGCATGGCTACAGATGGAGTTGAAACAGTGGTGACAAACAGATTTACCAAATATGCATTTGAGCAGTCAGTCAATGTTCAGTTTAAAAGGTATGTGGAGGTATAAATGCAGGTTTACCAAATATGCATTTGAGCAGTCAGTCAATGTTCAGTTTAAAAAGGTATGTGGAGGTATAAACGCAGGTTTACCAAATATGCATTTGAGCAGTCAGTCAATGTTCAGTTTAAAAGGTATGTGGAGGTATAAACGCAGGTTTACCTGTGAAGAGAGAAGAAAATGTTCAGATGAATGGTGCAAGAGCAGAAGTGCCACTTATTTAAAGAACCCCACTTCTTTGGAAGAACCCCTGTATGTGCAGCCCCCATAGCTCATATTATTTATTACACTTTCAGCAAAGAGATATGTTTCCTTTTCTCCTGCACTGTACATTTAACAAATGTTTGTTTTTGCACTCTTAGTAGTGCCTGCTCCTGACCACCAATAGGGTTGTAACAGCAGAACTGTACTGAAAGGCCAGGAGCAGGACAATACCACTACTCTAACCTACAACACGTCACTAAAAGCTTTAAGACAAAAGGAACGCCACAGTTTTAATGATTAAAAACAAACTGGCAACTCACTAAATCACTAATCATTAAAACTTACTCCCTATGCTGCACTTAGTCCCCTTTTGAGTCTTATCTTCACCCATAGAGTTCATCACTTCGCTCCAGGGTGCTGCCTCCTAGTGCTGTTTTATCACAAACTTTTTGATATGGACTTGCATAATTGTTTTTACATGTTCTTATATTGAGTATCACTGTTATCTGCAGGTGCCACTGTAACTTTATTATTTTATTCATTGTCACCATTGAACTATTTCTAATGTTTTATTTCTAGTTATCCGTAGACATACCTCTAGCGCCACCTTGTGTTTTTCTATTGTTCACTAAAAGCTTTAGGCTGGGTTCACACTATCATTGCATGTGTCTCACAGCAGGGGTCCAGTGCATCTCCGTTCATCGTTTCAGGTCTGATGGACCAAAAGACGCACAGGGCTCCTGTGCAAATTTGCACTGGAGCCGCAGCAGACATATGTGAACCGGCTCCATAGAGAGACGGTCAAAATCTCCTGGTGTTGCAAATTGGATGCGGTAAGGCTGCATCCAATTCACAATATTGTGAACCCAGCCTCAAGTGACAGATTGAATGGTGTTTAACCACTTAAGGACTGTGTCACGCCGATATACGTCGGCAGAATGGCACAGCTGGGCATATCAATGTACGGGTATATTGCCTTTAAGACGCATCATTGTGGGCACACGCGCACCCGCCGCATGCTCCGTGAGTGTGATTGCTGACTCGATGTCCGCCGGGAGTCCTGCGATCGTCTCATGGAGGGGAAGAACGGAGAAATGCTTCATTTCCCCATTCTGCCTAGTGACAGGACACTGATCACAGCTCCCTGTGATTGGAAGCAGTGATCAGTATCGTGTTACACGCAGCCCACCCCCCTACAGTTAGAACACATCCCTAGAACATACTTAACCCCTTCAGCGCCCCCTACTGGTTAACCCCTTCACTGCCAGTGTCATTTTTACAGTAATCAGAGCAATGTAGAGCATTGGTCGCTGTATAAATGACAATGGTCCCAAAATGGCGTCAAAAGTATCCGATGTGTCCGCCATAATGTTGCAGTCACGATAAAAATCGCTGATCGCCGCCATTACTAGTAAAAAAAAAAAAATAATAATGCCATAAAACTATCCCCTATTTTGTAGACGCTATAACTTTTGCGAAAATCAATCAATAAACGCTTATTGCGATTTTTTTACCAAAAATATGTAGAGGAATATGTATCGGCCTAAACTGAGGAAAAAAATTTTTTTATATATTTTTTGGGGATATTTATTATAGCAAAATGTAAAAAATATTGCTTTTTTTTCAAAATTGTTGCTCTTTTTTTGTTTATAGCGCAAAAAATAAAAACCGCAGAGGTGATCAAATACCACCAAAAGAAAGCTCTATTTGTGGGGAAAAAATGACATCAATTTTGTTTGGGAGCCACGTCGCACAACCGGCCGCGCAGTTGTCAGTTAAGGGCGACGCAGTGCCGAATCGCAAAAAAAGTGCTCTGGTCTTTGGGCAGCCAAGTAGTCCGGGGCTGAAGTAGTTAAAAAACTGTTCTGTTAATTATCCCAGTAGTGCATTTGGGTGATATGTGGACTGTTTCCATACACTGAGGAACATCCAAGGACACCTTGGGTTGTGAACACATTATTTGGAACAGAAGATTGGAGCGCCACACCCAAAGCATAAATTTCAGGAAAAAAAAAAAAAATGTCCTAATCTGTAATTTTCTTGAAAGCCAGGGCATTTCTGGGCCTCACTCTGCCTCCTTGATTGAGGCTAAAGTTTGGCATAAAAATAAATACAGTAAATAATTAAAATGCGCATGGAAGTAAGGAATAAAAGAAAATACGAATAAAAGATCATATACTAAAATGTTTTATCAGAGCAAAGTTGCCTAGAACTTGTTAAATCAATTAATAGCATTCATTGTAAATGGTAAATCTACTAACCTTTTCATTATCAAGCGAAAATAATTATTTGCATCAAAGCTATTTACAAATCTATATCTACGCACTGTGCCACAGACTCTATTCATCATTCATGCATTTATGAGTGCAACATTCATTTGTTTATTTATTTAAGTGCTCGCTACTGACACATTAATCTATTAATGTGTTCAATTAGACTCCCACTTGTCATTTTTGTTTCTGACAGTAGGAGTACATTATACCTGCCCAAATATTTGTGATTCTGTTCATTCACTTTTATTCACACTTTCATTATTCACACAGCAATGCCACCCTGAATAGCAAGTTAATGTATAGAGGTATGATTTCTCTGCTCTAACCTAAGATCGGACAATTTAAGAGCAGGAGCAAACACATTGGGTCCTCTCTGTGTGTTCCATGTGTTCAATATCAACACTCAAATACAATAAAAGCCTGATTGCTTAACACTGCTAGGACCTCACTCTCCCAGCGTGAGTGTTGCCCTACAGTGGATTCCTGGAAGATTACATAAAGACAAAATCAGAAACATTCAACAGCTGTATTTAAAAAAATATTTTGTTTTTTGAATTGCATTCTATATCTGCCTGGTGGCCAGCATTAAAATATTATAATTTAAACACATTACAAAAAGTGAAGCTTAAAATGGACATCGAAAAGCCATTATGGTTTGTGTAATGTTTATACATATGTGCAATAGATGATATAAGTAGGTAAAATAAACCACAACAAAAAAAGAAACTCCAAAGGAATTAAAGTAAAGTCCGCTTTTTTAAATAAAAAAAAAAACACAAGGAAGGGAGGTGCCTCCGGGTGTAGTATAAAAGACCGTTTTTCATTTTTAAAAGCAATATGCAAGCAACTCACATTTTAGTAGTGTAAACAAAGCATCTAGAAAGCCAGAGGAATGATCCATCATGGGGCAGTTTATCCAGTGAGTCACAGTGGTGCTGGCAGGTCTGCGTGTAGCTCCTGGTATACCGCTAATGCCGGCCGCGGTGATGATGGAAATCCAGGTGAGACTTGGAACACAGATGGAGGGCAAGTGCACAGGCTGTGACGTCAAAGGGCCGCGACGCGTTTCTTGAGCGTACGGGCTACGATATTCTGGTAGCCGTGCTCCTTCATCAAGCTATAGATAGATAGTGAGACTTGCTTTTTATTTTTATATTTATTTTCATTATTATTATCACTATTATTTTTATCTTACTTTTTATTTTTGCTCACCATATTTATATAGATATCCCAAACAATAGCCCTCTTCCTGTTATAATACCTTTAAAGATATTTCTGTAAAATAACATTTCAGTCCTGATCTATTGTCCATTGTTTTTAGATGAAATCACATTCGTTCCTTAACATGTTCACTCCGGCCCCTCCTCCCCCCTCCTCTTTTCCTCCCCCGCCCCTCCCTTCCTTCTACACAAGCCAGTCTCACTATCTATCTATAGCTTGATGAAGGAGCGCGGCTACCAGAATATCGTAGCCCGTACGCTCAAGAAATGCGTCGCGGCCCTTTGACGTCACAGCCTGTGCGCTTGCCCTCCATCTGCGTTCCAAGTCTCACCTGGATTTCCATCATCACCGCGGCCGGCATTAGCGGTATACCAGGAGCTACACGCAGACCTGCCAGCACCACTGTGACTCACTGGATGAACTGCCCCATGATGGATCATTCCTCTGGCTTTCTAGATGCTTTGTTTACACTACTAAAATGTGAGTTGCTTGCATATTGCTTTTAAAAATTAAAAACGGTCTTTTATACTACACCCAGAGGCGCCTCCCTTCCTTGTGTTTTTTCTATAGAATCTGGAGCTTGGTTTCAGTTCCCTGGAAGGCAGCCCTGCTTGTGGACTATACATTTATCCCCTTTTACATTGACTTGTTACATGGACCTTTAATATTCATGTTGTTTTTTCCTTTTACATTGCACATGTATCTTTTAAAATTGTAGTTTCTTAAATTGTTTGCTGTTTACTGTGATGTTGCATGATATTTTCCATTTTTTTGCGCCTTTTCCTTGTACATTTTGCTTTTTTAAATAGAACCGTAATCCACAGTTCAAATACATGTGTATTTACTGTTTAAGATGAACAGAATTTTGTGATCCCAGTAAGGCAAATCTTGTCATTTATGCATCTCTTCCCCACTACATTGTAAGGGGTACATGTATTTTTAGGGGATGCATTTTACTGTGACACTTTCCTGCGTCCAACCTGTTCATTGGACAATGAATCAGTAACACCACCTCTACTCAAAGAGTAGAAAGCTAACATTAGGGATCATAATGATCAGCAAGCCTGTGTATCACACTAGTGTATTTTCAAAATTACAAATTCCATGGAAAGCAGAAAACATATGGATATGGAGTTTGTATTAAGAAGAAGCTCCACTTTATTAATTCTATAGTACGTGGCATTTGCAGAAAAAGTTCTGCTTATGAGTTATGAACCTATTTAGTTTAACCGAACAAAAATGGCAACTTTGCATACCTATCTGGCTGATTGATCAAATAATAATGAACTATATGTTTCCATCAATAAGCTCTGAAGTAAAAAAAAAACATGGAATCACTCCTATTTCTGACCTATGACAACAAATCCATATAGTACATTTTTTCTCAACATTTATAGGATATTTAACACAATTTGCCGTATATTTATAATCCACATACAGTGGCAATTATTCACAGTTAACCTTGCAGTTTTTGCTGAACAATGGCCGTGTTTAGTTAAGGCTGGGCCCAGAAATATTTCGAAACGTTTTTATAAAAATAATAATGTAGCGGGTGCTGACCCCCCCGGGCACAGGCAGTGGCGCCAATACTGCTGACAGGCAGGGAGAGACACAGAGCCTGTCACAGCTGTGGCGGATTTCACCTCCCTCTCCTCCTCACACTGTACATTGAGCTGAGCTGTGTGAGCGGCCACCTGCAGCTGGTTCCATTGGCTGTGGCAGGGGACCAATCAAGAAGGACAGCAGAAGCAAAGGATCTTGTAACATGTAGCCCAAAGACAGACAGTCCTACAGTAATCCCTGAGGAGCAGACTACATACCCCAGCCTGCTCAGGGGGGAGTCGGGGAGTCAAGCTGAAGAGAGGAGACCACAAGGCTGTTTGGGAGCAAGGGGAGAAGACTGGACGCAGGAGGCGGGTGCTGCTCTACAGGGCCGGTGTGACTATTTCCCTGCAAACAGCTCCACCATTGGACGCAGACCCATCACCTCAGGCACCCAATCGGTTGTGTGGGTGCCCGTATTGATGTCACTGAGCTTCCCATTTGCCAGTTGGGCAATCTGCATATGGTTCTTTGAGACTGTGGTATTGTGAAATAGAAGGGAGTGGTCTGACACAAGTAAGGTCATTTCTCTGCCCTCCTGCCTGGACCCATAGAGCTCAATTCATAACATACTGCAATCGGTTATCATTTTGTTGATGGTCTCTGCTTTCAGGGTTATTGGTCCTAATGAGTCCCCTAAAATTAGCCAGTATACATTGCTGAATTTCATTGCTATTAATCTTTCAGTGAACAAGACTCAACTGATTTATTTGGGCTATATTTAACTACTTCTTGGTTTTATTGTTACTGTTTGCTTTATGACAAAACAAGTCTCTCAGTAAAAATACTTTTGGGTTCACCACAGCTTGTGTCCATTTACTGTTAAGTTTACAATAACGTTTGTTTTCCAGGTGTGCAAGAGGGGCTGAGGCTGTTCTTGGGGTTGAGGGGAAAAGCATAGAACCTCACATTCTCAAGCGGCTTCTTCGGGGATGGCGCTACACATGAGGGTTCGTCCGGGATATCCTGTTCTGCTATCAAAACTTCAAGACAGTACCCCTAAAAAAGCATCAAGATGGATCCTGTTGATATGAGCCCAGAAAGTTCCAGCCAGGCAGCCTCGTCAGAAGGGGCTACCTTACTGGCACCTAAAGCTATGATTGGGCCAGAGTTTATTGCAGCCTTAGGGGATTTCATAGCTAAATGCTTAAAGAACATCCCCACATGCACTGGGACTGAGTATCGGAGGACTAAGACCCTTCACCAGGAAGCAACCAGTACTGGCTGGGGAAGAAGCATATGAAACTTGGATGGAGCAAGCCATGCAGGCCCTGGAAGAGTGGGATGTGCCAGAAGCACAAAAGAGAAACCGCATCAGTGAAAGTTTGCAAAGAGTCTCTGCAGAATCCATCCAAAACCTAAAATTCAGTAAAACAAACTGCACCACCTATGACTACCTCGCTATGCTACAGGAAGAGTTCAGATGGACGGAGAAAGGGGCAGACCTGATTTCCAAATTCAAACATGCTCTCCAATAACAAGGTGAATCAGACGTTTGAATAAGATGCTGTACCAGTCTGGGTTCAGCTGAAGACTTCAGGTGATGCCATGTCATTAAAGTATCCTGAGCTCATTAATGTAGTAAGGGAGGAAGAAGCCATATTTGAGGACAAGGTGGCTGTGTATCAGCACCAGCATTTCTAGTCGATGTTGGGTTGGTGGGGGTACCTGAGCCCAATTCGGAAATAGCCATTCTGAAGTCCCAGATGTCTCAAAATGATTGAAATGATGAATCTCCTGGCAGCTAAAATCACCACAATCACCACGCTGGGTGGTCCAGGAACAGCAGATGCTTGAAGCAGATGCTTCCCCTCAGGGTGACCCTATGCAATTAATCTACTATTAAAGGGATTTAAAGTGGTTGTAAACCCTCCTGCGTCACTTTTACCTATGGGTAAGCCTATAATAAAGCTTACTTATAGGTAGTGGAAATATCTCCTAAATGTGCGCCGTTTAGGAGATAGTTACCTTGTAGTGCGCATGCACACTACAAGGTGCATGCGCTGTGAAGAAACGGACTTCCGTTCCGTTTCTTCACTCGTATGTGCCGTGACTGATGGCTCCCACATGCATGCGCGGGAGTAACATCACGCAGCTCCGGCCAGTCACACAGCCAGAGTCCGTGGCCCCGAAAGGGCATAAGATGGATGCTTCCACCAGCGGGGACAGAGTGGGCTTCGATTGCAGGTAAGTGCCACATAATCGGCTAGTATGCAATGCATACTAGTCGATTATGCTTTTACTTTACAGGGAACGACAGAGGAAGTAAAACATATCAGGGTTTACTTTATCTTTAAGGGCCACACCTCTACTACAACCCCTGCCACTATACAGAAATTGTATCATGCTATCCTTTATATTTTCTGTGTTTGTTATACTGTGAAGGGTTTATGAACTCTCGATGGGTTATGGCTTGGTATTTCCCTCATCTATTTTGGTTTATCAAAACCTTTGGTGATACATCCTGTAGTTCCCGTTATGTCCTGGACATCCGTCTATGTCTAAACATATAACTAGGGAACCCCTATTATGATGAACACACTAATATATGCCTAAGCTCCCGAAGAAGCATTTTTATGCGCAACATGTAGAGATGAACTTCAGCACGCCTTATCCAGTCTACACCAGGCTTGTTGGGACATTACTAATCACCGTGATTAGGACGGTCTCTATGAATGTACAGATTATAATTGTTGGTGTGATTTATGTCATCTGACCATTAACTATATCATGATTGGATAAACGTTTTAGCAATGTCTGTTTATTTTAAATAATTTTTGTAATAAATGTGTAATTTTTATATCCGGTTTATTGTAGTGCCTATAAAGTCCATTTTCAATGTCCTTATATACAGTATCTCACAAAAGTGAGTACACCTCTCACATTTTTGTAAATATTTCAGTATATCTTTTCATATGACAACACTGAAAAAATTGCACTTTGCTACAATGTAAAGTAGTGAGTGTACAGCTTGTATAACAGTGAAAATTTGCTGTCCCCTCAAAATAACTCAACACACAGCCATTAATGTCTAAACCGCTGGCAACAAAAGTGAGTACACCCCAAGTGAAAATGTCCGAATTGGGCCCAAAGTGTCAAATTTTGTGTGGCCACCATTATTTTGCAGCACTGCCTTAACCCTCTTGGGCATGGAGTTCACCAGAGCTTTACAGGTTGTCACTGGAGTCCTCTTCCACGCCTCCATGACATCACGTAGCTAGTGGATGTTAGAGACCTTGCGCTCCTCCACCTTCCATTTGAAGATGCCCCACAGATTCTGAATAGGGTTTAGTTCTCAAGACATGGGTTGAGTTATTTTGAGGGTACAGAAAATTTACACTGTTATACAAGCTGTACACTCACTATTTTACATTGTAGCAAAGTGTAATTTCCTCAGTATTGTCACATGAAAAGGTATTATAAAATATTTACAAAAATGTGAGGGGTGTACTCACTTTTTTGAGATACTGTAGTATTAAAATCACCACATTGCCTGACAAGGGTGTCTCAGAACCCAAGCAGACTTCAAACTCTACAGTCATTCTTGCAGAGAAACCTAGGAGCCAAGTAGTCTTCTTCAACTGCGGTGAAGTGGGGCATTACTGACGCATCTGCACGAATCCACTAAAACATGCTAGTCAGTCCCAAGAAGCCAGCAGGAAACCTTGGAGGAACCTGGTAAAGGAGTCCACCGGGTGCCCATCTAAAGCAATCGGCTCAAAGGGCAGAGATACAAGGAAGCCACAGCAGAAACCAAAACTGTCGTAGAGGTTCCCCACTGCTGTTCCTAAACAGCCAGATAATCCGCTCTCATCAACATCAAGTGCCCAGTGGAGGAGAGTTGGCATATATCAGCCCTCTGAGTCTCAACCAAAATGCAAACAAAGCTCAAAGCCCAACAAGAAGGGGGCACGCATACAGGCCACAGGACAATTTGACTACTTCTTGCAAATCCCCTGCCAAGCTTGTGGGACCTTTTCCCTATCATGTCCTACCAAATAGAAAGAGTCTACATCAAAGCTCTCTTGGATAATGGGGCACAAGTGACCCTTCTCTACCAAGACTTCTATGATAAGCATCTTAAACACCTGCCGTTGCAGATGTTGGAGGAGTTAGAGAATTAGGACCCAAAATTTCCTCTCCAATGGCTATCTGCCTGTTAAGCTGGCCTTTGACCCCTCCGTAGCCAGTAGAACAGAGATGTTTGACACACTGGCAGTGGTCTGTCCTCATCCACCAGGGGCCCACAAGAGTTCCCTAATTATAGGAACCAATACTGATCTTGTCAAAAGACTGTTGACCCCTCTTGTCCTGGAGCCTGATACTCCAACCATGGATATACAACCATGCTGAGACAAGCTTACCAGCACCTGGTGCAACAACAGAAGGCTCCTGTTGAAGCAGTAGGTAAGATATGGCACTTAGACCAATGTGAGAAGGTATTACAACCAGGTGAAGTGGCGTGTTTACAAGCATCAGTCAAGCTCAATTGGAAACCAACAGGTCCTTTCACTGTCCTTGAAGCTGACTGCCAGAGAGAAGACACGGGGATGGAAATGATCCAGGAAGTGATATTGACCAAAGCATTGCAGCAAAGTCACAGGAAGATTCCAGTTAGTGTCCACAAAATCACGGCCTCACCAGGGAAGATGCCAGCTCAGATGTCGCTGGGTGTGAATCTGGCCATCCCAGTCTCACATCTGATTTGGTGGGGGGGTAGCGAAGGATGGAATCCCTGTTGAGGAGTTCTACCCGAAGCGGAGTGGAAGGAAAGCAAAGACTCAGCTCCTGATATGGCAGGCTACATTCTCTAAGTGTGAGTTTGATGTGCGTTGGCCGAGGCCTACCAAAGTTACAGAGCTTAGGTCATTTTTGGGATTCTGCTCCTATTAAAAGGAATTTGTGGAGGGATTTGCTAAAATAGCTTGCCCACTTAATGAGCTATTGAAGAGCAAAGATGAAGACAACAATCCAGACATAACCGAGTCTGTCAGACCATCCCGGAGGGCCTAGGAAGCCTCGAGAGTAGATTCAAGAGCAGTGGACTGACCAGGGTGAAGAGGCTTTTGGGCAGCTGAAGTGGAGCCTAACAACTGCTCCAGTCCTGGCCTATGCAGATCCAACCAGGCCACATGAACTGCACATTGATGCTAGCCGAGATCTGTTAGGCGCTGTGCTATATCAAGAACATGATGTGCACCTACGGCATGTTGCCTATGTGAGCGGGAGCTTGGCACCCACCGAGAAGAACTATCCCCAGGCACAAACTAGAGTTTCTGGCTCAGAAGTGAACAGTGGTGGATAAGTTGAGGGATTATCTGTACGGTGCAGACTTTGTGGTTAAAACTGATAAAAACCCACTCACATACATCCTCACCACCGCCAAGTTGGATGCCATTGGTCACAGGTGGTTGGCCCCCCTATCGGAATTCACCTTCAGCCTTAAAGAGGAGGTCGAGCCCCCTATCAGGGACCATGAATCAGACCAAGATTGTTTAATAATAATAAGGTAAACAGAGTAAGCATAGTCAAAACAAGCCAGAGTTCAGTAACCAGATCGGGTAGTCAGCCAAGCAAGTATCAGAGAGCCAGAGATAAACATAGTAGTACAGCAAGCAGGATCAGGAGCCAAAAGGAATGTCAGCCAAGCAAGTCTTCAACAGGAACACAGGAGAAAGTCTCTGTGATGTTGACAAAGGCAGAGATCAAGTGAGCTGGATGACTTTAAGTAGGCAGGACTGACAAGCAGAATCAACAACAGCTGGGTAACTGTGGGGAGAGATGGGAGCTGGCAATTAGCCGATAGCTGAGTGGCCAGCTCAGAGAAGGAAGGGCTGAGCCCAGCCCTGACCGTACCCCCTCCTCAACGACCCCTCCCCCTCAGAGGACCACCGGGCTTGAGGGGAAAACATCTATGGAAATCACGGAGGAGGATAGGGACATGTACGTCCGAGGATGAGACACAAGAGCGTTCCTCCGGACCATACCCCTTCCAATGCACCAGGTAGTGTATGCGCCTACGGAACCTACGGGAGTCAACAATGGATTATACTTCATACTCCTCATGGTTCTCAAACTGTATAGGGTGAGGAGGTGGCACCGAGGTGGTAAAGCATTTGCAGACCAAAGGTTTCAATAAGGAGACATGAAACACATTTGAGATGTGCATACTAGGAGGAAGGTCCAAGGTGTAAGCCACTGGGTTAACCCTGCGAAGGATACGGAAAGGCCCAATAAACCTTCAAAGAAGGAACACAAAGTCAGAGGTTGCGAGACGACAGCCAGACTCTGTCCCCAACCTAGTAGGAAGGTGCAGGCAGGCGTCTGCAGTCAGCATGGAGTCTGTACCTATCATTAGCATGTTGCAAAGCCTCCTGAACTTGTGCCCAAGTGGAACGAAGACCACAGAGATGCTCCTCTAATGCAGGAATACTCTGCGGAACAAACGAGTCAGGCAACATGGAGGTTGGAAACCATAATTCGCCATAAACGGGGACAATCGGGAAGCAAAATTCAAGGCACTGTTGTGAGCAAACTCTGCCCACGGTAATAGGTCTGACCAGTTATGATAGTCAGAAATATAGCAATGTAAGCATTGCTCCAAGGACTGATTGGCTTGTTCTGTGGCCCCATTAGACTGCGGGTGATACGCAGAGGAGAAAGCAAGCTGAATTCCCAACTATGCACAAAAGGCTCGCTAGAACCGGGAGACAAACTGACTACCCCTGTCCGAGACAATCACCTTGGGTAGCCCATGTAAGTGAAATATCTCCCGAGCAAAAATGGAAGCCAGTTCCTTAGAAGTGGGCAGCTTCTTAAGTGGAATACAATGACATATCTTTGAGAACCAGTCAACCACCATAAGGATAACCGTGTTGCCTTGGGAGTTGGGTAACTCCACAATGAAATCCATAGACAGGTGGGTCCATGGCCTCTCTCCATTTGGTATGGGTTGTAGGAGGCCCACTGGAAGGTGTCCTGGAGTCTTACTCTGAGCACACAATGAACAGGCAGCTATGAAGTCAGTTACATCAGCCCATAGACTAGGCCACCAGAATTGTTGGGAAATGGCCCAAACGAGTCGATTCTTCCCAGGGTGGCCAGCTGCCTTGGGAGAATGGTAAGTCTGGAGCACGGCAGTACGGAGACTCTCTGGGACAAAGCAGAGATCACAAGGTTTCTCCGGAGGGGCGTGGACCTGAGCAGCAAGAATTTTGTCACCCAAAGGAGAAGTAAGACTGGTGCGAACCGTAGCCAGAATACGATCAGGAGGAATCACAGGAACCGGAACCGACTCCAACTTGGAAGTGGAGGAAAATTGTCGTGACAAAGCGTCAGCCCTTACATTCTTAGTACCGGGTAAGAATGAGACAATGTAATTAAAACCCTTCTGGGAGAGAGGCGCTTAGCCTCAGACAAGAATGTGAGATTCTTATGGTCAGTAAGAATGAGAACCGGCACAGTGGTACCGTCAAGGAGATGTCTCCATTCTTTCAGGGCTAAAATGATCGCCAACAGCTCTCTGTCACCAATCTCGTAATTGCACTCTGCAGGTGACATTCTTAAAAAAGTAGCCACACGGATGCATAGCGCTCTCAGAGTTAGGACGCCAACTCCAGTCTCAGAAGCATCAACTTCTAGGATAAAAGGCAATGTAGGATCAGGATGTGCTAACACAGGAGCAGAAACAAAGGCACCCTTGAGACCCTCAAAGGCCTTAATGGACTCCGGAGACCAACTCTGTGGGTTACCGTCCTTTCTGGTCATATTAGTCAGGGGCTTGACCAGAGACGAGAAGTTACGAATAAACTTCCGATAATAGTTGGCAAAGCCCAGGAAATGCTGCAGAGGATGTAAACCCACGGGTCGGGGCCACTGTAGGACTGCCGAAAGTTTCCCTGGGCCCATCGAAAAACCAGCAGTGGAAATGATATAGCCCAGGAATTTAACCTGTTCACGATGGAACTCGCACTTCTCCAGTTTACAATAGAGATAGTTTTCTCTTAGTTTCTGAAGTACATGACAGACATATGTGTGGTTGCTCTCCAGGGACTTGGAAAATATGAGGATATCATCAAGATAAACCACCACACATAACTGCAACAAATCTCGGAGGACATTGTTAATAAATTCCTGAAAACTGCCGGGGCGTTACAAAGGCCAAAAGGCATTACGAGGTACTCATAATGGCCTGTTCTGGTATTAAACACAGTTTTCCACTCGTCACCCTCCTTAATCCGCCTGGGATTGTATGCCCCCCTCAAATCAAGCTTTGTGAAAACCGTTGCTCCCTTGAGGTGGTCAAATAACGCTGTAATCAACGGAATCAGTTAGGCATTCTTAATCGTGAAACGACTGAGACCCCTATAATCAATACAAGGTCTCAGTTCACCGCTCTTCTTCACAAAGAAGAAACCAGCAGCAGGAGGAGACAAGGATTTGCGGATGAAACCTTGAGAAAGTGCGTCTGCAACATACTCCTCCATGGCCTTATCCTCCAAGACCGACAAAGGGTAAAACCGGCCACGAGGGGGTATGGCACCAGGTTGAAGGTCAATTGCGGAATCATAAGGCCGGTGTGGAGGCAAACTACCGGCTTGACCTTTGTCAAAGACATCGCTAAAATCGCGGTACTCCTCCAGCAGGGAGGAGGGTGAAGAGGTGCACAGGACCTTGGTTACCTTCTGGAAGCATGTCTCACTGCATTGTGGTGACCAGGAGAGAACCTCAGCACAGGGCCAATCAAAAGAGGGGTTGTGCCTCTGTAACCAAGGATAACCAATAACCAGCAGAGGAAATAACTTGGAATTGGATTATCTCATGGTGAAGAGCCCCTATAGCCATGGACAATGGAACCGTCTCATGAGTCACATGGGCAGGCTGCAGAGGTCTCCCGTCAAGAGCCTCAATGGCAAGTGGAGTGCAGCTGCAGCGGAATCAAGTGCTGCGATACAAAGGCAGACTCAATGAACAGGCTTGCAGCCCCAGAGTCGATTAGAGCCTGTATCTCAATGGACGACTCAAGAAAGGGTGATCGAAACCAGGGGCTTATCCTTCTGGATAACTGGGGACAAAACAACGCCACCTAAGGTCTGTCCATGGCAGGACCTCAAGGTTCAGGCATTACCTGGACGGGTAGGACAAGATTTCAAAAAAGTGTCCTGCCTGGCCACAATCGCTCTCTCCTCCTAAAGGCTCTCTCATCTGCAGAGAGACACGTGAAGCTCAAGTGCATGGGTTCATCTTCACTGACCAACTCGGTACCAGGAGGCATGGGAGGTGAGGGAGGCACGGGTGGGACTACAAAGCTTGGAAGCAAACGTACAGGAGGCTTCCGCAAGCGCTTCTTAAAAGAGTCTCTTTCTCTGAGTCTGGAGTCAATGAGGATGGCAAACGTGATCAACCTCTCCAACTCAGTGGGTATATCTCGGACTGCTATCTCATCCTTGATGGAATCCGAGAGACCATGAGAAAAAGCAGCCACGAGGGCCTCGTTGTTCCAAGCAACCTCTGCTGCCAGAGTACGGAATTCAATGGGGTAGTCGGCAACAGTTCTCGTACTCTGTTTGATGGACATGAGGCACTTGGCAGCAGAAGCAGAGTGTGTGGGAACATCAAATACCCTTTTAAAGGAGGCCACAAAGTCAGGGTAACTCAAGACAACAGGTTTTTGTGTCTCCCATAGAGGGTTTGCCCAGGCCAAGGCTCTCTCAGAAAGCAAAGATATCATGAAACCTACTTTGCTTCTGTCCGTGGGAAATGCCTGGAGCAGCATCTCAAAGTAAATCTCAACCTGGTTGAGAAACCCTCTGCATTGAACTGGATCGCCCCCAAATCGCTGGGGAAGCGGAGCGGAACCAGAAATACCTCTTATAGAGGTAATACCCGAGGTGGGTGCCTGCACAGAGACTGGCGCAGCAGCAGGGACGGCCTGCAACTCAGGTTGTACTGAAGCAGCCACAGTGGGAGTTTCCAGGTGAGCCGTGTGACTCAGGAGCGTTTGTAACGCTATAGCAAACTGATCCATGTGGTGATCTTGCTCATCCAATCTGGAAAAATTATTACC
The DNA here is from genome assembly GCF_042186555.1 of Aquarana catesbeiana. Lineage (NCBI taxonomy): Eukaryota > Metazoa > Chordata > Amphibia > Anura > Ranidae > Aquarana > Aquarana catesbeiana. The sequence continues at coordinate 151,751,258 of NC_133334.1, forward strand.
AACAAGTGGATTGACTGTATCTTCTAAATTCATGGCCTTCGCCTACTATCAGGGACCATGAATCAGAACGAGACAGAAGTATAGTTAAATTACACTTGTTTAATAACAATAATAATAAGGTAAACAGAGTAAGCGTAGTCAAAATAAGCCAGAATTCAGTAACCGGATCGGGTAGTCAGCCAAGCAAATGTCAGGGAGCCAGAGATAAACAGGAACGCAGGAGAAAGTCTCTGTGATGTTGACAAAGGCGAAGACAGAGATCAAGTGAGCTGGACGACTTTAAGTAGGCAGGACTGACGAGCAGAATCAACAACAGCTGGGCAACTGTGGAGAGAGATGGGAGCTGGCAATTAGCCGACAGCTGAGCGGCCAGCTCAGAGAAGGAAGGGCTGAGCCCAGCCCTGACACCCCCTCCACCAAAAAATTTAAAGTCAGCAGCTAGAAATACTGCACCTGCTGACTTTTAATATTAGGACACTTACCTGTCCAGGGATCCCACAATGTTGGCACCCCAACCGATTTTCTGATCGGCTCTCGGGTGCTGCCACCACCATTCGTGCCTGCACTTTCTAACTGGCCCGGCAGTGTAGGAAGGAGGAGGGGGGCTGAACTTCTGGAGAATCTTTCCACAGCCAGGTCTCCCAGAAGTGGGGACAGGTACCTGTCAAAAACTGGTATCCATTACCCCCGAAAGGTGCTAAATGTGGCACCTGAGGGGGGGAGGATGCAAACAAGCGGAGCTTCCACTTTTGAGTGGAACTCCACTTTAAGTACCCTCTGGGGTTAGGAACAAAGATACAGATGCTCTGTCAAGAAGACCCCATGGTTCAGGAGATTCCCCTGAAGAATGGACCCCTGACACTTGATGGGGTATGAGTTTTATGTCAAGGAACAAAGCATTAAGCCAGAGGTGGGTCAAGAGCCGAAGAAATTAGGGTCCAAGCTACTGGTTTCCCTGGATGTTACTGTAACGTTACACAAGTTGGGCAAGAAGGCCTGCCCAAGCTCTCCAAGAAAGACCTAAAAAGGGACCAGATGTAAGACTCTCTTTGCTGCATGGTATTGCAGGCTTTGGAGAGCCAACAACCTAACTTACTACGTACTGACTCCCAAAAGGAAGCCCGTCTGCTGCACAGAGAGTGGAATCAATTGCAGCTGTGCAACAGAGTGGTCTACCGACAGGGCCCCTCCGACGATTCTGAAGAGAAATGGCAGCTGCTCCTGCCTAGGAAACATAGAGAGATGGTGCCGATTGCCCTACATGACAACCACGGCCACCTAGGGCCTGAGAGGACATTTACCTTACTGAGGGACCAGTTCAACTGGTCCTGCATGTGGGCTGAAGTCTGGGGCTACTGCCATTCCTGCATAAGGTGCATACAGAGGAAGACTTTGCCCCACTGAGCTTCCCTAATGCCCTAATTTTCTGTGCTTAGAGCCTGACTTAAGTGGACAGGGAAACATCCTGGTGGTAACTGACCACTTTACTAGGTATGCTCAGGCATTTCCCACGAGACACCAGCAAGCATCCACTGTGGCCAAGATCTTAGTGAAAAAGTTCTTTGTACATTATGGTTTGGTCTGCCTCGGCGTATCCACACAAGGGAGAGACTTTGAAAGTACCCTTAGCAAATGGCCCCTGGGCCTTTTAGGCATCAAAAAGTCCAGAACTACTACTTATCACCTTCAGGGGGACCCTCAGCCGGAGAGGTTCAATTGTCCTCTTTTTAGATATGCTTGGGACTTTCACCTCTGAACAAAAACAACATTGGAGTAAGCATATCACGGCCATTGTGCATGCCTACAACAGCACCGCAAATGATGCTACAGGTGACTCTCCTTACCGGCTGATGTTCGGACGGGAGGCTCGACTCCCAGTTGACTTGGTCTTCGGCATGTCCCTAGACCTTACTTCAATGACATTCTACAGAGGATATGTGGACCGCCTGAGGAAAAGTCTAAAGACAGCACATAAGAAGGCTTAGGCTGCCTCAGATGCCCAAGGACAGCAAAACAAGAACAGCTTTGACCTCAGAGTGCAAGTACATGACCTGGAGCCTGGTGACAGGGTGCTCCTGAGGAACCTGGTTGTCCCTGGAAAGCACAAGTTTCTGATCACTGGAAGTCACAGCCCTACATTATCTGTAAGTCTCAGGAAAGGTCTGCTGAGAGTAGTAGTTCCACACAAGTGGGCGCGCGCTTGCGGGTGCCTATGCGTGCAAGTGTGTGAACGCATGATTAACGGCGCCAGGCGCGCTATTTAAACTCTGCTGTGATGGTGAAACCCTGCTGTCTGATCTACAGCGTTCCCTGAGAGTAATCTTTGTATCCTAAACTGTTCTTGTGATATCCGGGCTTTCCTTGTGACTACCCTTGCCATCCGCCTGCACCTGACCTCAAACTGTCCATGACCTTGCATCTGTCTTATCCTCTGGCTCATCCGTACCTGCCTGTTACCGACCTAGCTTGTCCTGTGACTCTCCTTCAGCCTCCTGCATCTGCTCTAGTCCTGCTAAGCTTGTGTATGACCCAGTCTGTCTGACCTTCCTGTGTTCCATACCCTGGGACCATCTTCCTGTATCCTGTGAGTGTCTTCTGATACCTGCCTTCTCCAGCTTCCTGTCTGCTGCATCCAGCCTGCTGTTTTAGTTTACTTCAGCACTATCCGGAGCTCCAGACCAGCCAGCCAGCTGTTGATCCTGCCAGGCACTCCTGTTAACTTGTACTCCTGTGCTTCCTGTTCACTTCACCAGGGGCCTCGAGTCAGGGACGTAAGAGAGGCCTCCCTCTGCATATCGGGCAAATCCACCAGGTACATGACAGTAAGCATCTGCCAGGGCTGCAAGTTTATCAGATCTGGCCAGAGGGAAGCACAGGCCCACTGAAGACTTGGCACCACAATCACCTGCTGCTCTTGTCAGAAGCAGTTTGTGTGTTGCAACAGCCAGACTCACAGACTACCCCCAAGGCTTCACGGAAATCCTATCCAGTGACTAGGTTTCAGCCTGTACCCCTCAGGTGCAGAGGAGGATGACAGTCAGGATGAACAGATGGGAATAGATTGGTTTCACACATATATAAATGTCATGCTGTGCATTAACCTGTTTTTCTCCCTATGTATTTTGATTGCATGTAACAGGACATGGACTTTTTACCTCCTTTGGGGAACCAAAGGTTCTTTGGTGGGGAGTGTGTAGTGGGTGCCGAACACACGACCCCCCCCCCCCGCGCACATTCCGCCATTGCTGCTGGACACAGGCTGTGGCGGCAATACCACTGACAGGCCGGTAGAGACACAGAGCCTGTCACAGCTCTGGGGGATTTTCACCCCTTCCCTCACCTCCCCGTGCTGCACACAGAGCTGAACTGTGTGAGCAGCCAGCTGTAGCTGGTTCCATTGGCTGTGGCAGGGGACAGATCAAGATTACAGCAGATGCAAAGGATCTTGGGACATGTGGTCCAGAAAACCGGCGGCCCCATAGTAATCCCTGACGGGCAAACTACATACCCCAGCCTGCCCGCGGGGAGTGAGGGAGTAAAGCTAAGGAGGGGAGACCACAAGGCTGCCTAGGAGTAGGGGGATACCACGAGGCAAGGGGAGAAGACCAGGTGCAGGAGGAGGGTGCTGCTCTACAGGGCCGGTCTGACAGTTTCCCTGCCATCAGCTCCATCATCGAACGCAGACCTATCGCCTCAGGCATCCTATCGGCCATGTGGGTGGTGCCCGTACCATTGTTGCTGGGTCTCTCGATTGCCGGTCAAGCAATCTGAAAGAGCCTGTTCCAGGACATCTTTCCTTTGGGCCTTCTTGTTGCAGGATTGTGAGCGGCATTTGCCCATCTTCTTATAAGGAAAGGACACTATATGCAGACACCATTTTCTTGTCACTCTAAGCTTAAGAGAAACCCTTTGCTACATTTACTCTTTGCTGAGCAGGGACCGTGTTCTTCCTGTTTTCTATACACCACAAGCATACTTTATACCACCCTGCATGCCAGGACACCTCAAACCTACTTCACCCTGCTTGTCAGGACACTCCAAGCATACCACTGAAGAGTAGCAAGGAAATCCTGGACTGCTGCACTCTGAAAACAGTCATCTTTATTTAAAATAGTATTAAAATCCAACAAAAGTCATCAGATACGATAGGGGAATAGCTATCTCTATTCCCCTATCGTATCTGATGGCTTTGGTTGGATTTTAATACTTTTAATTACCACTTGGTTTTATTGTTACTCTTTTCTTTATGACAAAGACAAGTCTCTCAGTAAAAATACTTTTGGGTTCACCAGTTTGTGTCCATTTACTGTTGTGTTCAAAATAGCGTTTGTTTGCCAGGTGTGCCAGAGGGGCTGAGGTTGTTCTTGGGGTTGAGGGGCAGAGCATAGAACCTAACATTCTCAAGCGGCTCCTTCGGGGTGGCACTACAATAATTATATAGATATTAACAATTCATCTTGAGGTCAAGGTTCTAACACAAAAGTCATAACTGTGCCTTTATCTATTTGTTCCTCAATGTGAACATTTGTTTTGACTGTTTGCTTGCTTTGGCTTTTAAGTATACTAGGAACAGAGAAATCAGTATATTGTATTTTATTTCAAGCTGACCTCCAGGCAAATATAAAATCACAAATTATTGTAGCTCTATATTTATTGCAATGTTAAATGGATATTTTTTTTAATGCAAGCACTGTAAGTAACTGAATTTTACTTGGTATCAGCCTCTTGCAGGCACTGTACAGGAGATCTCAGACAGAGGGAGAAAATGGCAGCATAAGCAGCTAACTGTGTTTGTTGCAGGAAAAGGTTTGTGCTTAATATGCCCAGTACTTGCTTCTCCTATTCTCACAATGAAAGCCAGGAGTCACTGTGTAAATACAGCAGTTATCATAAATGACATACAAAGATACTTTCTATTTACTCTATTTCATTAATCTGCAGATCAAATGGCTGAAATTAGCGCTGCATATGATGCAACCTGGCAAGCAAAAAATTTATAGAATTTAAAGCCCAACTTCAAGAAACTTGAAAACTCCTGGAAGTGATCAGTGCTCTGATCCATGGGGGTATACAAGTGTGAGAATTGAATTGGGAACTATTAGACTTTTATATGGGACTTTCATAATGCCCAGTGTGAGTGATTAATGCTGAATGTTTGCCAGAGAGTTGTTCTTGTCTCCTGCATGTTGCTGGGCATACTGCTCATGTGCCAAAACCAAATCATCATTATGAGTTGGATACCAGATCGCTACTATTCAGGCAACAGGGATGATTTGGACATCATTGCCGAACATGTAGGAATTCAACCATGTGGCCACCATACTCTTTTAATAAATCTTACCACAGGCGGTATCATAAAGCAATTTTGTGCTTTGACTGTGTATTTCATGTGTAGTGTGTGTGCTCTGACTGGTGTGTGTTATCTATCTGTATGTACTGTACGCCAGCCCTGACTGTGTGTATATGTGTGTACTAATAGGCGATATAGGATAAGGGGGATTAGTGGCCCGCTAAAGGAGAGCCAGTGAGTTCAGTCTGGTACTCGGCACTGCTCCTATCTCTAATGTCACTGTTTCGACTCCTTTGGGCAGCTGCAACAGAGTTGACAGCTAGATAGGTGCTACAGGACCCTGCTTCAAAAACATATTTCTGTGGTTTAAATAGAGTAATAGACAACATGAGACTAAAAAAACAGAACAAAAAAACATTGCTTCTTACAATAAAAAACACTGTGAGGCTGCTGACCCCAAGAGAGTTGAGTTTCCTGCTAATGGCCTTTATGCTCACCACTATTGTTTTTGGTCCTACACTCTATACATATGGTTTTAAATAATTTGCTTTTAATTAAAAGCTAAGCTACATTTATTAATCTTATTTGGTGGAATTTCCAGCTTATAAAAAGTTATACTGGGCAAAAAAAATGATTGCAAAATATTAGATGAGCATTTTAAAAACCCTACATGACTTAGGGCATCTGTTTGCCCTTGTACTTAGCAAACCTGACACTTATTGTGAACAGCCTATAGCAGTATGTCACTGCGTGTTAGCTTTGTTTAATATCTGTTAATGAAACAGCTATATCTGTAATAAACAGTGGGATCTTGGGAACACCACGTTGTTTGAAAATTATTTCCACTAATTAGGCAAATCAAATATGACTGCAGAACATAATACCAACAAAGCAAATGCAGACTTACCTGCATAGCAATGTCAAGGATATGTTTTCTAACACCCAATTAGTAAATAGACCTTTCAGCCTGATAGGCCCCTTGTAAAAGAGTGGGACGGTTTCATTACAGCAACAGCCTAATTAAAATGCAAAGCTTGCTGATCATTGCATAATTACACAATGTGGCTGTTTTATCTATCCATGTTAAAATCACTAAATCTAATATGTTTAACCCTTTGGGACATATGAAAAAGGTGTAATACCCATACTTACAGCTCATTTCTGTTTCCAGAAAACCTCAAGGGGTTAATGATTCTGTTTTTCTTTAAAAGTGTGTAGAGAACTCTAATTTACCATTTGACAGAACACAAACTAGCTTGTAACTGTTGTAGAGATAATTTGCTCCAAAGGGGCTGCTTTATACAAAACGTTGCATTATTTTAATATTTACTGCCTTTTCAAACTGACTTCTGTGCTATAAAGATCCAGACCTCAATGCTAATGTGTCTAATGCAGACTACAATAATTAACTCAAGTATTCTTTGCTACACTGCTTCAGATATTATATTGTTCGCCTGTGTAATTGCAGGCAAAACTTTTTAGTTAGCTTGAGGGCTGAGGAAAAGTTAGGTCCTCTCTGCCAGGTTTGTGTTATCTATCTGTGTAGCCATTGGGGAGATTTACCTCCATTTACTTGTGACAGCTTTATCACTGGGACAGAAAGTGAGGGGAAATCTCTGTGTCTGGTGTGCTGGTGACACCCCTTGTATACTCAGTCTCCACAAAAAACAGAGACAGACCATGATGGACTGAAAGACAATATTATTATGATGAACACCATCAGGAATGGCATTCAAGCAATGAGGTGTAGAACTTCCCTAACTGACTTTCTTTCTTTCTTTTTTTATCATCCCATCTTGTCCTCCTGATGTGGTTTCCCCATCCTGACAATTACTAATATTCAACACGAGACAGTGAGATGCCCTTGTAGGCTCAGGCTAAACCGAGCTACAAGAAGTTTAACCCATTTTGGAGGAAATTAACAATAAGTGTCTGCAACTAGTTAGGCAGGTACTATACAGGGCCTGTCTAAATAGACTTTGAATAGACATGCAGTATTTATAATACTGTAACTACAATTTACAAGTACAATGATCAGGGCCGAAACTAGGGGGGGCAGGGGTGTGGTGCCCTGGGCACCACTCAGAGGAGGGCGCCACTGCAACCTCCATTACCTGACAAGTCAGTTCTCCACTATTTTATGGCTTCTGGGTCTCTATGCTCCCGCTGCACTGACATTCACTCTTCCCCAACAATCTCTGCCCTCCTGTACACTGCACACTCCTGATCACCGCATTCTGTACACCACCGTTCCTGATGACCGCACTCTGTACACTGTGCCCTCCTGATCACCACTTTGTACACTGCGCCCTCCTGATCACCGAACGCTGTACACTGCGCACTCCTGATTACCGCACTCTGTACACTCCTAATCACCGCACTCTGTACACTCCTAATCACCGCACGCTGTACACTCCTAATCACTGCGCGCTGTACACTCCTAATCACTGCGCGCTGTACACTCCTAATCACTGCGCGCTGTACACTGCGCATTCCTGATTACTGCACACTGTACACTGCGCACTCCTCATCACCGCACTCTGTACACTGCGCACTCCTGATCACCGCACTCTGTAAACTGCGCTATCCTGATCACCACACTCTTTACACCACCGTTCCTGATCACCGCACTCTGTACACTGTGCTCTCCTGATCACCGCACACTGTACACTGCGCACTCCTGATGGCTGCACTCTGTACATTGCACACTCCTACTCATCGCACTCTGTACACTGCGCACTCCTGATCACTGTACTCTATACACCACATATTCTTTATCACTGCACTCTGTACACTGCACACTTCTGATCACTGTACTCTGTACACCACCATTCCTGATCACTGCACTCTGTACATCGCCATTCCTGATCACCGCACTCTGTACATCACCATTCCTGATCATCGCACTCTGTACACTGCGCACTCTACTCATCGCACTGTGTACACTGCGCACTCCTGATCACTGTACTCTATACACCACACATTCATTAGCACCGCACTCTGTACACTGCGCACTTCTGATCACCATACTCTGTACACTGCCATTCCTGATCACTGTACTCTGTACATCGCCATTCCTGATCACCGCACTCTGTGCATCGCCATTCCTGATCACCGCACTCTGTACACCGCCATTCCTGATTATCGCACTCTGTACACCGCCATTCCTGATCACCGCACTCTATACACCACACATTCCTGATCACTGCACTCTGTACACTGCGTACTCCTGATCATCGCACTCTGTACATTGCCATTTCTGAACACCACACTCCTGATCACTGCCCTCTGTACACTATGCACTTCTGATCACCATACTCTGTACACCACCATTCCTGATCACCACAATCCTGATAACCGCACTCTGTATACCATGCATTCCTGATCAACACACTCTGTACACTGCAACTCCTGATCACTGCACTCTGTACACTACACACTTCTGATCATCACACTCTGTACACCGCACACTCCTGATCACTGCACTCTGTACACCATGCATTCCTGATCACTGCACTATATACACCATGCATCCCTGGTCACCGCACTCTGTACACCGCCATTCCTGATCACCACACTCCTGATCACCACACTCTGTACACTGCACTCTGTACACCGCACACTCCTGATCACCAAACTCTGTACACTGTGCATTTCTAATCACCGCACTGTGTGCATTTTTAATTCACACCTGAACCAAACCCAAATTCGCACAAGACTCTTTTTTAAAACAGACTGCAGCCACCTTGGACATGTGTGAACCAGCTCCATTGGAAGCCAGTTCAATTTACATGTCATGCGAATTGGATACAGTTAAAAACGCATCTGATTCACATATATGTGAACTAAGCCTCAGTGGATATTCACACCAGTGGCTGCATCGGAAATCACAGTGGATCACACTGTTTACTTTTTTTTTAACAAACTTTATTGAAATGTCAGCATGATGGGAGGCAGTAGATTGCCTTGCAGTGCCTTGCGCTGAAATAAAGTAGTGCATGCAGTGCCTTTTTATAGTGCACAACACCACAGCACATGTGTGAATTGGCCAAATAGGAGAAAAGGCATTTTTCCTTGTCTTGTGGTGGCACTGTGCCAGAATAGCCACCCAACATATTGTTACCATACCTGGTGTGAATCTACCCTAACAAATTGTCGCTTATTGTAGTATTTAAAAAAGTCCCAATCGTCCCATTTTAAACCCCTATTGCTCTGATGGTGAGTTGTGCACATTTCAGATACTCATCCACCCAGGAGTGGAGAGGATGAATAATGTGGGTGAAGATCCACTTAAGAAATTTACTAACAAGCATACAGTATATTACACCAATAACATGGTAGAAACAATATTTTATAAAAAAAAAAAAAAAATGTCTAAAACAAATGTAGGTCTTTTTCAATACTGTAGCTGCTGACTTGTAATAAAAGGACACTCACCTGTCCAGGGATCCAGTGCGGTGCTCATCTGAACCAGGTTCTTCTCTGGTCTTTGGATCCCCAGCACCACCATGTTTACTGTGGGCAACATGTTGTGTGTCTACACAGCCCACTGAGCATGCATGAGTAACTCCACTCTTTTTGAATGGTCCTGCAGCTTTCTGGGACCTGTGACATGTCCCAGAAGGTTGTGGGTGGGAAGAGGGAGGAGGACTTCCAGGGGATCCGCTTGGAAGTGGGAGCGGGTACATGTCAAAACCAGGTACCCACCCCCCCAAAAAGTGGCAAAAAACAGAAGAGCGGGGGGAGCAGGGTATAAAGTGGAATTACCCTTTAGGGTGAAGTTCTGCTTAAAGTTTCACTAGTCTGTGTTCACCAGAGTGACAAAATGTTCCAGATTTTATCAATGAAATAAGGGCTTTTAGTGAATATACCAAAGCAAAATGCCAAAGATAAAAAAGCAACTGGATCCAGGGAGTAGTCTTGCAGCTTCAGGGCCAAAGTATTTGCATTAAAATAACTCATGCCGTATTTAACTCGGTCACATGCAATTTGCAAAAATGCATGTGACCGAAAAATTAAATACCATATGAGTTACATTTTCTATTTTGCTGTATTAAACTTGTGTTTTGCACCTTATTTTAATGCAGACTGGACCTCCGGCTGCAGGGGGAAGTGAAACATTTAGCAGTGGTATTATTACCACTGCTAAATGTGACAGTTCAGCTCAGGACTGCTGGTTGTTAAGGAACCGGCATCCGTCAGCATCCTAACAATGATAACTCATCCCTGCTGTCATTCGGGATTAACCACTGACAGCAAACTGTAAACAAAAGAGCCTACAGTAAAAAAAAAAAAAAAAAAAAAGGCATGCTGTTTCCTTTGAGTCTGGCATGGATTGTTATGGGAACCCCAAACTTTTATTTTTTTTACATTTTTTTTAATGTCAGCTCTTTTGTTAACCTTGAAAAAGTCACATGCCAGTGATGTAACACGTAGGAGGAGCCAGTAACCCCAGTGCTGTGTGAGCAAGAAAAAAAGCTAAAATAAAACAGATTGATGGTGGGAAGTAGTGGAGGAGCCCAGTTCTTGGAACGCACGGCTGAAATTCTAAATCACTGGAGGGATCCTACAGAGCAGAGGAACGAAAGCAGGATCTGATCGAAATTAACCACCCCAAGCTACCCACTCTGTCGCTCGGTACCCCTGTGGGGGTGATTGTTTCTGGTGAGTGGGGGAACACGGGGGGCGAGCACTTCAAGTCACCATCTGAAATGAGCACAGAAGTCACTGCTTACTGTTCCTGAGATTTAAGATCTGCATATTTATTGAACTTTGCTCCTCATTCTGTCTGGCCACAGAGACTCTCTGTTTTTTATTTATATCATTATGTTTTAGAGCCTTACCCATATCTGCTGATGCATATACAAGGCTGGATGATTTATGTCTGATTTTATGGTATTTGAAACTCACTGTAATCTCACTATATAGTAGCACAGAGGTCAAGATACTGACATTTTAATTAATATTTCTGGGAGTTATATACTTGCTTTGGTATCGACACTTAATATCTATTATACCTGTTTCACTGAAAATGGCATTGGTCCCTTAGGGGGCGCCATACTGTCACAAAACTTTAGAACTCTGGGGTTAATATCTTTTACATTTTACAAATTTACTCACAACTTTTACACATGTATCCACATAACTGTGAACATACAAGGCACTTAATTTCACTGGTTTAATACACTAATGACTATTTAGTCCCAAGGAGTTTTATTTATCCTTTGGGATTTTTTACACATATGGCAACTTTTCTTCCTTTTTAGATCACAATCAGTTGCACAGTTGGCTTCATTAATTAGTCTTCTAAGTTTTTTAGTTTTTACTTATATACCTCACTGAGATACAGCTTGTGTTATATGGATTCTACAAGCATAATTAATTAAGTAATGTGAAATAGGGCAGCGCCAATTTTTTCCCAAATTATCTATTATATTTGTTGACATTCTGCTGTCAGCGGTGAATCCTCCGCTGACAGCAGGAATGACTCATAGTTGTTAGGACATTGGCAGGTGCTGTCTCCTTTACAACCAGCTTTATTACTTTCATACATTCCTTAACCGGTTCCTGCCCAGCCTATGGCAAGATGATGCCGGCGGGAGCTCTTGTCAATCTGTCACCTCAGCAGCGTGATCTGTCACTGGCTGCGTCCACCGGACACAGCCGATGACTGATCATTGAACCGGCCAGCTGCCGGTGCCATGTGACCGCTGTAACCAATCACAACAGGTTACACGATAGTTGTAAACAATGGATGGCTTCTGTTCAAGCCATCAATTGTATACAATTGTGTTGCTAGCTGTGATTGGTCAGTGTGATCACATGGTACAGACTGGGCTAATCACAGCCCATCTGTACCATGCAATTAGCTCTGGCCAATCACAGATAATCACAACAAAACAAAGAATGAATCAATTTCATTCAGTAAAATGCTTGCATATAGCAATAAAATTCATTGCTATATGCAAACAGAATAAGTAAAAAAAATACAAATAAATATTGTAAAAAATATATTTATATCCTGGATCACTGCCACACCGTTATATGACGCTGTACTGCACTGGTTTTTAATTTCTTCCAAAAACGTTAGACAAAAAATGACGACTCATTATGCCTCTTACTAATTACCTTGGACTGTCTACTTTTAAAAAAAAGGGTAATTTGGGGGATATCTGTACTGTCCTGGCATTTTGGAATCTGAAGAAATTAAATAGGCCATCAGCACATCAGGATTGACAAATTTTCAGATATATACCATAATTGTGGACTGTATATCTTTGCTACAGACTAAATAATATACATTGATTTGCGTTATTTTTACCAAAGAAATGTAGCAGAATATATTTTGGCCTAAATTCATGAAGAAAAAGTTTTTATTTGCAACATTTTATAACAGAAACAAAGAAAAACATGTTTTGTTCTTTTTTTAACTGCTTGACATCCGCGCTATAGCCAAATGACGGCTACAGCGCAGACCTGAATTCCCGGGAGGCCGTCATATGACGGCCTCCCCTGTGCATGTGCCCTGCGCGCGCCCTGCAGGGCGTACGTGGAGCGCGCTGTGATCACCGAGTCACTGAGACTCGGTGATCACCGATCCAAGTAAGGGGCCGGTCCCGGCCCCTTACCATGTGATCAGCTGTCAGCCAATGATCACATGATCAAAACAAAAGCTCTGTGATCGTTTTTTTTTTCTCCTCGCGCTGACAGTGCGAGGAGAAAAAAAGCCGATCACCGGCTCAGCAGCAAGGGACATCGGTCCCGAAGAGGAGGAGGCAATAATGCCTCATACGTGCCTCAATTGTGCCACAAGTACCCCGTGCCAGTGCCACCTGTTATTGCCACATCACAGTGCCCACCAGTGCCACGTATCAATGCCCATAAGTGCCACCTATCAATGCCTGCAAGTGCCACCTATCAATGCCCACCATTGCCACCTAACAATGCCCACCAGTGGTGCCAATCAGTGCCACCTAGCAGTGTACAAGATCAGTGCCCATTATTGCCACCCATCAGTGCCCATCACTGCCACCCATCAGTGCCCATCACTGCTACCTATCAGTGCCCATTGGTGCCGCCTCATCAGCGTACATCAATGAAGGAGAAAAATTACCCTTTTAAAAAATTTTATAACAAAATATAAAAAAAAATTTTTTTTTTTTTAAAAATTCGCTCTTTTTAAATTTTTTTTACAAAAAATAAAAACCGCAGGTGATCAAATACCACCAAAAGAAAGCTCTATTTGTGGGGAAAAAATGATAAAAATTTCATTTGGGTACAGTGTTGCATGACTGCGCAATTGTCATTCAAAGTGCGTCAGTGCTGAAAGCTGAAAATTGGTCTGGATAGGAGGGGGGTTTAAGTGCCCTGTAAGCAAGTGGTTAATCGGTCTTGTTTTATTGAACAAAAAATAAAAAAAACTAGTGGTGGTTAAATACCACCATAAGGAAGCTCTATTTGTGTGAACAAAATGATAAAAATGTCTTATCGGTACAGTGTTGCATGACCGCGCAATTGTCATGCTAAATGCTGAAAATTGACCTGTGCAGGAATGTTGTAAAAGTACCCAGTATTATATTGGTTAAATACCACATGGCTAGACCACTACTTATTTAACCACTCGCCTACTGGGCACTTTCATCCTCTTCCTGCCCAGACCAATTTTCAGCTTTCAGTGCTGTGGCACTTCGACAATTGCACGGTCATGCAGCACTGTACCCAAACTAAACTTTTATAATTTTTTTTGAGACAGATAGAGCTTTCTTTTGGTGGTATTTAATCACCACTGGGTTTTTATTTTTTGCTAAACAAATGAAAAAAAAAAACGCAAAATTTGGAAAAAAACTTTTTTCTTAGTTTGTTATAATTTTTTTCCTTCACTGATGTGCGCTGATGAGGCTGCACTGATGAACACTTATAGGCTGCATTGATTGACACTGAGAGGCGGCACTGATGGGCACTGATAAGGAAACACTGATGAGGCTGCACTGATATGCAGCACTGCTGGGCACTGATGGGTGGCACTGATGGGACCTGGCAGGTATCACTGATGGGCACAGATTGGCAGCACTGGTGGGCACAGATTGGCAGCACTGGTGGGCATAGATTGGCAGCACTGGTGGGAACTGTTTGGGGCTGCGCTGACAATCAGAACACTGATGATCAGTGCCCTTATTGTCAGTGCAGATGTCCCCCTGTGTGGATTTGTCGGTTTTCAGCTTTCCTCACGGGCTGTCAGAGTGAGGGGAGGATTGCCAATAACCGGCAAATCCTGTTTACATCCTTAATCAGCTGTGATTGAACACAGCTGATCAGGTGGCAAAGAGCATGATTGGCTCTTTACCCCGATCTGTGATCATCTGCGCCCGAAGGATACAGAGATCACAGATCACTGTTGATGCGCACCATGGGGGCGCGCAGGCAGCATGAGCATGGGAGGACGCCATATGACATCCTCCCGGGAAAGTGCGGCCACACTGTAGCCACCATTCGCCTATAGCACGATTGTGAAGGGATTAATGTATGTATTTATTCATTTATTTTTGAGAATTGATTTTAATGTCAGTTTATGTAGTATTTATTGTGCATTTGTTATTTTTGCGGTAAATAACGCATATACTGATTGTGAACTCACTTACTTTAAGATCAAATTAGTCATGTGATCCAAAGCACATATTTCAGCTTTCCCTAATGAAAAGGTAGCTGCCAAGCAGGCCATCAGAATTAGACCAACATCCAGGGGATGTGGTTCTCCCGCTTCAAAGAAAGATGGAAAATTGATTTCCTGGTTAAAGTGGAAGGACACCTTATGTATAAAAGCAGTTTGAGGGTTTTAGGACTATTCTGTCAGGGTAGAACGTTAGGTGAGGCTCCTCTAGTATAAAGCCTGCAACTCTGACACCCCTTTTCACAGAGGTTGTAGCAACTAGAAATACGGTTTTCAGGGTTAGATTGCAGAGTGTAGCAGATTCTGCAGGAGAGAAATGAGGCCTTGATAGAGTTTTAAGGACTATAGGCAAGTCCCACTTTGGGAACAATGGTTTCCTGCCAGGTCTTTAACTTCATTCAAGCCTTTAAGAATTGTATCACAAAAGGGTTAAGGGCTCCTTAAACCCCTGTAAGGGTGGACAAGGCTGAACTTTGAATTTTAAACGTATTTAAACCTAGTCCCCTGTCCAGCCCAAGTTGTAAGAACTGTGGAACCTTGGCTGGTTTAGGTGATAAAGGATTCCAGGCTTTTGCACTGTGAGATTTGCAAATTTTACCCATATTCTTTGGTAATTCTTATTATTGGAGACCTCTCTGGCTTAAAAAAAGATAGCTGCTACCTGGACTGAGCACCCTTGACTTGGTAGCCTTCGCCTCTCAACTTCCATGAAATCAAATGTAGACTTTTAGGGATGAATGGCAAAACTGGCCCTGAGAGAGCAGATCCGTCATCACTGGCAGAGGCAGTGGTGACTTAATGCTCAACTGTAGGAGAGACAGAAACCAGAGCCTACTCAGCCAAAATGGTATAATTGCAATTATCGACACTGAAAGTTCAACTGGCAGCCTAAATGCCGGTTCACACAGGGGCGGCACGACTTGCAGGTCGCCTCAGCGAGGCGACCTGCACACGACTGCCGGGGCGACTTGCAAGACGACTTCTGTATAGAAGTCTATGCAAGTCGCCCCCAAAGTAGTACAGGAACCTTTCTTCTAAGTCGGAGCGACTTCCATTGTACAGAACGGGTGGCGACTTGTCAGGCGGCTAGGTCGCCTGACAAGTCGCCCCCGTGTGAACCGGCTCTTAGAAATCTACCCTTCCACTGCTGTCTAAGCACAGTACAACCCTTGTTCCTCTTATAAGAGGAGTGAATGTCAGAAGGGATTTGAATGTTGCTATCAGTTTGAGAGCATATAATAATATTTCTCGTAAGCTAAACATCCCATGACCTTGAGCAGCCTTCTCTTTTGAAATGCTTCCCCCAACCTTTCTGGCTGATGTCTGATGTGATAATATTTTATACTAAATAACAATTGGTCAATTAAAAAAAACAAAAAGATCAAATTGCTCAATTAAAGAGTGCACAGCACAACCTGTACAATGTTTCAGTAAGAAAAAATGAATAAATAACTGCGCATCAAAAATAAATAATGTAAACCATCTATGCTGCAGAGTCCTATATGTGACACAAACACACAGAAATCAAGTGAAAAAAAGAATTGACTCGCGCTAAAAAAAAACTAACATGTGTATGACTGAAGAGGAGTACTCAGCCTGTATATAAATAAATATAAATATATGATAAATGTGACCAACTAAATACTAGGTTGGAAGGTTGATCCCACTTCCCCTTAAAGGAATATATTCAATAACAAATCAAATTCATACATAAAACCGTGAAGGATTGCAGTATATAAAAAGAAATAATAACTTATTTAGGGAAAAAATGTAAAAAAGAGGAAAGTCCATATAAAAAAACACCCTACAAGTGCTATAATAATGCAAAAAAAAGGGGCAAAAAAAGGGGTCAATATAAATGAAATCCCAGATGTGTGGGTCCACCACCATAAATGAAGTGCCTGGCCGCTTACCGGAACCCCATGACCCCCCGTTACAGAGGGTCTAAATGGGCATTGTAGTCCTGCTGCTTCGGACAGCTCGGGAACCAGAATGATGACCAGATTGGAACCTCTGAAACTGTAATGCTGTAAAGGCTTTTACTCCAGTTCTGGTAAATGGTCTTTTTTTTTTTAGTAACACAATGGGGTTGGTTTACTAAAACTGGAGAGTGCAAAGTCTGGTGCAGCTCTGCATAGAAACCAATCAGCTTCCAAGCTGATTGGTTTCTATGCAGAGCTGCACCAGACTTTGCACTCTCCAGTTTTAGTAAACCAACCATAGGCTCTAATAGGCTTTACAAATCGGGTGGGCTCGGGTTGCAGAGGATGCGTCTGGAGCCCACCCAGGTGTGTTGCAACAGCGAATGAAAATTCGCTGTTCAACACTGATCCTCCTCCCAGCCGATCAGGAAGCAGGTATGGAACCCGTTTCCCGGTTGGCCAAAACATCAGGCAATCCTATTGGATGCTTAGTGCCAGGAGGAGCAGAGAGGAGACGCACCAAAGAGAGGACTCGAGAAGAGGACACCGGAGCATGCCACGCTGGAAGATGGCCACAGCAATTCCGACTGCTGCTCTCACCGCCCGTATCCATGGTAAGGGGACAACAGGTGGTGGAGGGGGGGTGCTAGCGCCATGGGGGGGTAGAGGGCAGTTGTGCTAGTGCTGGCCTGGGGGGGTTGTTTGCCCCCCCAAAAAAAACGCCAGCCGCCACTGATCTCTTTACTTTTTAAAGGGAGAATACATTTTCTGTAACTCCTCATCCTTATATTAACTCATCTTTTATATGATAAATGAATTATTTTCTATAAAGTATTCAACTATGTTAGTTGGCCTGAAAACTTAAAATGCCTTTGAGGGCCTGGCAACTTCAACTCTTTGGGTGTAGCAGCATTAAATGGGAATTTTTTTCTACACAGAACTGTAATTTCAGACATAGGAATTAAAATACCTAAAAATATTGTGCGCACTTTAAACTACTATTTGAATATGGTTACTTTATAACACGCAAAACAAAACTAAATGAGGTGTCTCAATAGTGTCAATAGATCCATTTTACTGTATCAAATGATGAAATGCACAACTTTCTTACTATAAAGGTTGCAATAACCTATAAACATAAATTGTCCACATATTTTTAAAGTTAACAGTTGTATTAACTTCCTCAGTGTTTTGAATTTTTTTTCTCTTAGAATTGAAATATAGAAACTTTTCCATATTGACTTTTGGTTACAATTCTCACAGAAACCTCTCAGCTTTCAGAACAATAGCCAGCTGTGTACGCAAGGTTCATTTGTCCTGCTAATTTGTACAATAGAAAGAAAGATAATCTGCATCTCCCCATAGAATATTGGCCCATCTTTGCTTGGTCCAAGCCTTGTCAAACATAGAACGTAACTTAATGGAGAGGGCATTTTTTGTATATAGTTTTAATTTAAGAAAATGTTCACTGGTCAACATTGCCCATTGTTCAAAGATTGTCTATAGCTTTGTCACTGTTTGCTCAGCTTACAGTACAATTCATTTGCAACATCACCATCTGCAAAACAATTGTTGTTGTACAACTGGGATCTTCAGATGACCTTGTATTTTTGGGCCTATTTAAAATCTGGTTTCAAACTAGGGAAATTAGAAAAAAATTATTTTTTATTCAGAAAATTTCTGACAACTTACCCCAAACCTCTTGTGGGTCCATGAGCCCTATATTAGAATAGTGCAACCAGAAGGGGCAGTATTCCCTTGAAAAGCTCAGGAAAACCTGTCCAGTAGTGTTAACCCTTAGCCTTCAGGTCCCACCATCTCAGCATAGCTATCACAATTAACAAAATAACCAACTTGTTATTGTAATATACCAACAGGAATATATACTCAAAGAAATATCAATAAAATATTTAACACAAATGATCCTACTTTAGAGCCACCTGCTTACAAGCTGGCAGGCAGAATGAGTGGTAGACATTACACAGGGGAACAGCAAACAGAAGGGGGAAGAAGGGAGATATGAGCAGCACTGCCATGGAAGCAGCATGTAAATGTATTCATGTAAGTGTCCAGTAAGTGTCTTTAAGGAAACTTCATGATAATACAAACCATTGCTATAAAAAAAAAGAAAAATGCAGCACCCAGAGAAAATACTATATACCAAAATAATACATTTGATACACAAAGAAAATGCAAATGTTATTAATATTGGGTTTAAAAGATCTCTTCACATATTATGTTAAGATTAATATGGATATACATTCTGTATATGTACAACATAAATAATGTATTGCATTGTTTCGAATCCAGTTCAGTGCATTTCATAGATATTGTCTGCTTCTTCAAGAATAACATGGACAGTATTCACTTATATTTCATTTATATGGTCTGTACATTTGTATATCATGTAGTAATGTTATACATTGATATATTGTTATATATCAATTCCATTCTAGTTGGTTAAATATTTGCTATTAAAATTATTTCTTCTAGTTATATGAAGTTAAAAAATGCCCTAGGTAATGGCTATGGGTAATTTCAAACTGCTATATCTATGATCATGAGATAAATATGCCATGCAAGAATCCAACCATGGGAGTTGCCAACTCCCAAGGAGCTGCAAGGCAGTGAAGGTAAGTTAAAGTGATTGTAAACCCTTCTTTTTTATTTTTTAAAAATAACAAACATGCCATACTTACTTCCACTGTGCAGCTCATTTTGCACAGTGTGGCCCTGATCCTCGACATCTCTCGCGGCTCCTCCCCGTATCAGATAACCCCTTAGCAGAAGCGCTCTCCCGGGGGGGTTACCTTGCAGGTGCGCTCCCGAGTCCAGCATTTGCGTCCATAGACACGAATGCCAGACACGGCCCCACCCCCTGGCGCCTGCATCATTTGATTTGATTGACAGCAGCAGGAGCCAATGGCTGAGTTGCTATCAATCTATCCAATCAAGAGCCGGGACCCCATGGAGAGAGGAAGAGCGCGTCTCCGCCGACTGAAATACGGGGCTCAGGTAAGTAACACGGGGGGCTGGGGGGCCAATCACTGCCAGGTGTTTTATCAACTTAATGCATAGGATGCATTAAGGTGAAAAAACACAAGGGTTTACAACCCCTTTTAAGTATAAGGGTGTTGGGGGATGTCCTTTGCCTGGTGATAGGCCATGGTGGCAGTATCTGTGAGAGTAAAAGCCTGCAAATACTGAAATACAGACGACCCCCTAGTTACAAACATCTGACTTACAAATGACTCCTACTTACAAATGGAGGGAGACAACAGGAAGCGAGAGGAAATCTACCCCTCGGAAGGGAAATTCACTCTTGTAAGAGTTATTATGGGAAAAAGGTACCTTTACTAATGCTTTATCACCAAGGCTTGTTTCCACAACAACCCAAAATTTTCAAAAGCCAACTGTCATTGGGACAGAAAGTGAGGTGAAATCTTCTGAACAGGGGCACAGACAGCAATACAAATGTTACAGGGGGTTTAACCCTTCTCTATGCTATCCAAAAAGCTTAAAAATTGTTTTTTTGGTTGGAGCTACACTTTAAAAATGTATCTGTTCCGACTTACAAATTCAACTTGAGAACAAACCTACAGACCCTATCATCTTGTTTGTAACCCGGGGACCGCCTGTATCTATTAAAAATGAATGCAAATGTGTTGCAATCAACTGTCCATGGTTACTGGCACAAGGGTTACAAACACACACAAATCTGTCACAGAAGCCTTGCATAGAGAACAGACAGTAGTTGGATTTTAATCTTTTTTAAATTATTGTAATATACAAAGAAACTGGTTTCAGTCAAAACTCAGTTTTACAGTTCCTCCTGTAGAGAAACACTAATCAGAATACAGCATGCTGGTAAAGCTACTTAACACTTCTAGTATGCCATTTCAGTAAATGCTATATATTCAATTGTGCCACAGGAACCGGGGAGGTTAGAGAAACCTATGGCGGTACCATCAGATAAATATTATTTGCATCTGCATCTTTATACTTAGGTCCTTTAAGTGTTTAGTACCTCTGCTACAATCAGCAATTCTAGCAGTGCCTTAGCAACTTAATTGGCCTATGTCCTTTCAACTATGCAATAATCTTCTCACAGGGGTTTCCTTCTGCAGTAGTTCCTAACAGACAGGTCTCTATCCCTTATGTACACAGCCTGCAGCAGTTTACAGTATGCGGCACTGCACACTAGACATGTGCAATTTGTTTTGTTCCAAATTCGTTTTTTAATACATTTTGACAAACTCAAAAATTTGGGAATATCCCGTTTAAACTAATTTTTCTGAATATTCGAAAATTTGAATATTCGAAAATTCAGAATTTACGAGTTTTCGAATTTCAAATTTTCGAATCTCCGAATTTACAAATTTTCTAAATTAGAAAATGTGAACATTTCGAAGTTAGAAAATCCGAAAATTCAAAAATCCGAAAATCTGGAAATTTGGAAATCCGAAAATTCGGAAACTCGAAAATCTGCAAAATAAACGAAAATTCAAAAGAAGAGCGAAAATCCGAAAATGTGAAAGTATGAAATAATAGCTAACTAATAATACCAAACTATTAAATTACAGGTATTGGAGTTTCCTTTCAAATTTGGCTGTTAGACCCCTTTCACACTGAGGTGTTTTTCGGGGTGCTTTAGCGCTAAAAATAGCGCCTGTAAATTGCCTGAAAGAAGCCTCAGGTGCAAACCCAGTGTGAAAGCCCGAGTGCTTTCACACTGGGGCGCTGCGCTGGCAGGGCGTCAGGAAAAGTCCTGCAAGCAGCTTCTTTGCAGCGCATTAGGAGCGGTGAACTCACCGCTCCTAAAGCGTCCCTGCCCATTGAAAACAATGGGGCAGCGCTGTTATACCGCTGCAGCGGAGCTTTGTGGGCGGATTTAACCCCTTTTCGGCCGCTAGCAGGGGTTAAAACCGCCCCGCTAGCGGCCGAATAGCCCCGCTAAAACGACTGTAAAGCAGCGCTAAAAATAGCGCCGCTTTACCTCTGACGCCCAGGGCGGCACAGTGTGAAAGGGCTCTTAGTGGATGTAATTAAAACCCACACATTTCAGAATGTTGTTTGCAGTTGAAATCATCCAGGCTGTGATGTTACAATGCACTTCAAAAGAATGTGCCTCCTCCAGAAAGTGCAGTGATTGGTTCTTCATACTTGTGGCCATGAATGCACTGAGGTGGAAGCTTCCACATAACATTTGCCCTTGCCCCTTTGATGTCATTGACCCTGCTCCCTTTTTTTTGAGGCGGGGGAAGGGGTGTGTCAGTCAGCTGTGAGAGCAGCAGACAGCGTTCATCATAATTGATGATAAAACTACATTGGGGGCCTTTTTTTAATAAAGGACTTATTTTTATTTACATTAGTCATTATACTGGTGACTTAGTAGGGAGACTATATACCCTACACTCATTCACATGAGGGGGGGGGGTCAGGATCTGGGGGCCCCCTTCTTAAAAGGTCCCCTCCAAAGCATCCCCTGTGTTGAGGGCATGTGGCCTGGTATAGGGAAGGGGGCGTATGCTTGTCACTTCCCTTTCCTGACCTGCTGGACTGCATGCTCAGATAAGGGTCTGGTATGGATTTTGGGGTAACCTTTTTTCTTTTTGGCTCCTTTTATTACATTCTAAATAAAAAGAAACCTCTGATGCCCTGCCACCCAATAACAGTGAAAACACAAACAGCCCCCTGGAGGCTGCTGCAAGCACCAAAAAATGTGTTCCCATTTTAAAAATTAAAAGTATAAAAACAGTGCAGCGCAGCATTGCTTTTATCTTTTTGTTTACATTCTGCTGTCAGAGGAGAATACCCGCTGACAGCAGATCAGTCAACAGTTGTTAAGGAGGCGCTGGGTGCCAGTTCCTCAATAACCAGCTATTTCACTGGTTGCCAAGGACGTGGGTGCAGGCTCCTTAACAACCAGCTATTCCCTGGCGGTGGGTGCTGACTTCTTCACAATCAGCTAATATTCATTAAATAGTACATGGTTAGACCACGACTTATTTAACAAATACTTTTGTTTACTTTTTTAACCAGTTCCGGACCAGCCGCCGCAGTTATACTGCAGCAGGTTGGCTCCCCTGGGCGAGGTGTCATAGCTGTATGTTGGGCGAGCAGACGCCTAGGAGGCACGCGCGCCCCCACGGCGTTCAAAATTCATTTCAGAACCAGTCTCCAGACCCAGGCCAATGACTTCTAGCCTGGACCTGGTGATCGGTTCTGGTGAATGGGAGACTGTCCCCTGCCTGTAAGTGTAAACACAGGCAGGGTAAGTGATGTCATCTCCCTCTCTGGAATTCTTTTCCGTTCCAGAGAGAGGAAAGAGGACATCCAATTGTGAGTTGCACCAACACTACACTGACACAGTACATATAGGCAAACTTTTCACCCCCCGATCCCCCCCATTTAACCCCTTCACTCCCTGTCACAGTGTCGCCAAGTGCAGTTTTCATATTTTTCTTTGATCACTGTACTGGTGTCATTTGTGACACTAATTAGCATTAGGGTACTTAGTAGTAGGCCCAGATAGGTCTAGGGACCCCCCTAAACGCCCTATAAAGGTTTAACCCCTTGATCACCCCCAGTTAACCCTTTCACCCCCTGTCAGTGTGTAGTTTAGTTAGCTAGTTACTGTCACAGGTTTTTATAGCGTCAGCGTACCCGCCATATATTGCTGAATAAAGGTTTAACCCCCTGATCGCCTGGCAGGTGACATCAGTTAGGTTTTAGCGTCAGTTAGGGTCTGCGTCAGCTCCAGGCAGCGTCAGATTAGTGCAAGTAGCGCTAACACCCACACACGCACCATACACCTCCCTTAGTAGTATAGTGTCTGAACAGATCAATATATTTGATCAGGTCTATACCAGTGTCCCCAGTAGTTTAGGGTTCCCAAAAATGCAGCATTAGTGGGATCGGCCCAGATACCTGCTAGCACCTGCATTTAGCCCCTCTGCCCAGCCCAGCCCACCCAAGTGCAGTATCAATCAATCACTGTCACTTACAAAACACATAACTGCAGCGTTCGCAGATTCAGGCCTGATCCCTGCGAATGCTAACAGTTTTTTTGGTATCGTTTGAAGTAGTCGCTGACAATCAGGTGCTCTTTTTTCCTGTGAGTTTCACTAGTCATATCAGTAAATTTAGAGGCCACAATATCGAATCAAAGATAGCTCTGATGAAGGAGTAGTGGTCCCTGCCAAGGTCAGGCGCACCCGACCCTGTTCTTCTTCTGTTTTTGAGATGCAAGAACCGCAGGGCTCTCATGTGGAACAGAGAGCCAGTACTAGTGCCGCTCATCCTTCTGGTGAACTGGCAAGCACCAGCGGCCTAGTACATCCTGGTCGTACATCCAGCACTAGACTAAGACCTGGTGACGTGGCGAGTCCCAGAAGTGCAGTTCAAGCTGGTGCGGTGGCTCGCACAAGAAGTGTCCCGCAGCCTCCAAGAAGACAAACACAGGCCCAACGAGCCCATAGTGCCCTTCCCACTGCATTTGCCAATCCGAATTGGGAGCCCACCACTTCTGCAGCGCCCGTACTTCCCTCATTCACTGGCCAACCCGGAATTCAGGTGGAAACAGTTGATTTTACATCACTTGATTTTTATTCGCTGTTTTTCATGGAAGATCTCAATAGATCTATTGTGGACCAAAGCAATTTGTATGCTGGTCAATTCATCGCCGCTAATCACCAGTTGGCCCTTGCCAGAGATTGGAAACCTATTACGGTTTCCGAATTTAAGACCTTCCTGGGCCTATCCCGCCTCATGGGCTTAACTAAAAAATGTGAGTTGCGGTCATATTGGTCCACTGACCCAATTCATCACATTCCTGTGTTCACTGCTTGCATGACCAGGACACGATACTAGCAGATCTTGAGGTTTATGCCACTCTGTCGTCCTCGGGTTAACCCTAGATTTGATCGGCTCTACAAAATTCGGCCCCTTGTAAACCTCTTCAATCAACAGTTTGCAGCCTTGTTTACTCCTGATCAAGTTGTCTGCATTGATGAGTCCTTGATTCAATTTTCTGCCGCTTGTCTATCAAAGAGTATCTTCCCAGCAAGCTTGCCAGACAGGGGCGCTGCTAGGTGGCAAAAAGACCAGGGGCTTCAGCCCTAAGTCAGAGCCCGGGGGGATGGGGCAGTGGGCAACGGGCAGTGGGGTTGTATGGAGGGGGGTGTTACCTACCTGACACACACTGATCTACCTGACACACACTGATCTATCTGACACACACTGATCTGTCTGACACACACTGACCTACCTGTCTGACACACACTGACCTACCTATCTGACATACACTGACCTATCTGGCTGATATACGCTGACCTATATGACATACACTGACCTACCTGACACACCAAACCTACCTGACATGCACTGGCCCACACTGACCTACCTGATACACACTGATCTACTTGACACACATTGACCTACCTATCTGACATACACTTACCTATCTGGCTAACACACTGACCTACCCATCTGACATACACTAACCTACCTAACACACACTGACCTACCCATCTGACATACACTGACCTATCTGGCTGACATACACTGACCTACCTGACACACATTGACCTACACTGACCTACCTGACACACATTGACCTACACTGACCTACCCGGCATGCACTGACCTACCTATCTGACATACACTGACCTACCTGGCTGACATACACTGACCTACATGACATGCCTGACACGTACTAACCTACCTGACACACACTGATCTACCGGACACACACTTACCTACTTGACACACACTGACCTACCTATCTGGCACACACTGACCTATCTGGCTGACATACACTGACCTATATGACATACACTGACCTACCTGACATGCACTGACCCACACTGTCCTACCTGATACACACTGACCTACCTATCTGACATACGCTGACCTATCTGGCTGACACATACTGACCTACCTGACACACACTGACCTACCTATCTGACATGCACTGAGCTACCTGACATACACTGACTTATCTGGCTGACATACACTGACCTACCTGATATACACGGACCTATATGACACACACTGACCCGCACTGACCTACCTGACACACACGGATCTACTTGACACACGCTGACCTACCAATCTGACATACACTGACCTACCTGACACACACTGACCTACCTATCTGACATACACTGACCTACCTGACACACACTGACCTACCTATCTGACATACACTGACCCACACTGACCTCCCTGACATACGCTGCCCTACCTGACACACACTGACCTAACTATCTGACACACATTGACCTACCTATCTGACATACACTGACCTATCCTGACAAACATTGACCTACCTGACACACACTGACCTACCTGACATGGATTGACCTACCTATCTGACAAACACTGACCTACCTATCTGACATACACTAACCTACCTGATCTACCTGACACACACTGACCTACCTATCTGACACACACAGACCTATCTGGATAACACACACTGACCTACCTGACATACACTGACCTATCTCGCTGACATACACTGACCTACCAGATATTCACTGACCTACCTGACACACACTGACCTACCTGGCTGACACACACTGACCTACCTGACATGCACTGACCTACCTATCTGACATACACTGACCTACCTGACACACACGGACCTACCTGCCCTTGCCCCCTTAAAGCCTAAAGTTTATTTATTTAATAAGCCAAGGGGCAGTCAAATGAAGCCACTGTGCCCCGTCAAATGCAGCCACTGTGCCCCGTCAAATGCAGCCACTGTGCCATCAAATGCAGCCACTGTGCCCATGAAAAGCAAGAAAATCAGAGAGAGGGAGAGGGAGAGAGACTTACTTTATTTACTTACTCCGAGTCTGGACTGTCACAGTGTCTTATACACCCTGTTCCAAATTATTATGCAAATTCTATTTCAGTGTCACAAAGATTAAATTTTGTTTTTCAGTTTAACTGGATGGCATTGTGCCTCAGGGCTCTTTTGATCACTGAAAACAATCTCGGACACCTGTGATAATTAGATTTCCAGGTAAGCCCAATTAAAGGAAAAAAACTACTAAAGGAGGGTGTTCCACATTATTAAGCAGAGCACCATTTTCAAGCAATATGTGGAAGAAAAAGGATCTTACTGCTGCCGAAAAGAGTGAAATAGTTCAATGCCTTGGACAAGGTATGAAAACATTAGATATTTCACGAAAACGTAAGCGTGATCATTGCACTATTAAGAGATTTGTGGCTAATTCAGAGCACAGACAGGTTTTGTGCAGATAAAGGCACATTAAAGGAAGATTTCTGCCAGATCCATGCATCAGATCAAGAGAGCAGCTGCTAAAACACCATTACATAACAGCAAACAGATATTTGAAGCTGCTGGTGCCTCTGGAGTGCCACGGACATCAAGGTGTAGAGTCCTCCAGAGTCTTGCAACTCTGCATAAACCTTCCATTCGGCCACTACTAACCAATGCTCACAAGCAGAAATGGCTGCATTGGGCAGAAAAATACATGAAGACTAATTTTTAAACAGTCCCGTTCACTGATGAGTGGTCCAGATGGATGGAGTAGTGGATGGTTGGTGGACGGCCACCCTTTTCCAACAACGCTGCAATGTCAGCAAGGCGGTGGTGGAGTCATGTTTTGGGCCGGAATCATGGGAAGAGAGCTGGTCGGCCCCTCGACTCCGCAAAGGTGTAAAGATGACCTCTGCAAAATTCCTGACTGACCACTTCCTTCCCTGGTACAGAAGGAAGAATTATGCTTTCCGTAATAATATCATCTTCATGCATGACAATGCACCATCTCATGCTGCAAAGAATATGTCTGCATCAATGGCTGCTATGGGGATAAAAGGAGAGAAAGTCATGGTGTGGCCTCCATCCTCCCCTGACCTCAATCCTATTGAGAACCTTTTGGAGCATTCTCAAGGAAAATATCTATGAGGGTGGGAGACAGTTTACATCCAAACAGCAGCTCTGGGAGGCTATTCTGACATCTTGCAAACAAATTCAAGCAGAAACTGTCCAAAAACTCACAAGTTCAATGGATGCAAGACTTGTGAAGCTGCTATCAAATAAGGGGTCCTATGTTAAAATGTAACGCGACCTGTTACAATGTTTAAAAAGTTAAAATGTTGTTCAAAGTTTGATTGAAATAGCTTTTGATTTCAGTAAATATGCTGCAAACACAACAAATGACAATTTTCAGTTCTTTACAAACTATAAAGTGTTTTGAAACTTACTGTGCATAATAATTTGGAACAGTACATTGTAAGTTTTTTATTTTGAAAAAAAAAAATGTTATCATTAGGAGGTTTGTTCAATAAAATTTGAATTGTACTCTTAATAGTTGATAACATGAGAATTATGCAGACTGTTTACATCAATTATTTAGGTAAATTAGAAAAATATCATTGGCATAATAATTTGGAACAGGGTGTAGATGAAGAGACTCCTCTGCTGCAGTTCCAGGTGCACTCTCCCCAAACTGACCACTGTCCCCAGTCTCTATCAATGCTTTTTGGCCAGGTGTCAAAATTGACACATTCCCCCAGACAACAACCCTGAAAAGCAATCCAGAGGCACATTAGGTTCAGGATTATGTAAATCCTGCACATGCCCTGAGACAGAAGTTACAGTGTTCTAGAACCCATCCCATCTTGAGCCCAGAGTGTATATTGCTCAGTGCATGTGCATTACAATGTACACAAAGAAATAAAAAAAATTGCCTGCACACCATTGCCCTTCACACATGTCTGGTATATCAAGATTTTGGAGGTGTTTACTCTGTATATATACACCTTAATGTCCATCCCCTTTTATAGGGCACATGGTGTATAGGGACGTACAATGTAAAATATGGTTGCATTTCCCTACCCAGGGAAAATACAACTGGGTGCAATGCTCTGCAGGCTCCGTAGAAATAAAAATAAATGCCCCATCAAATACAGCCACTGTGCCAGTAAATTGCAGCCACTGTGCCCCATCAAATGCAGCCACTGCGCCATGCCAAATGAAGCCACTGTGCCAGTGAATTGCAGCCACTGTGCCAGTCAATTGCAGCCACTGTGCCCCATCGAGAGAGAGAGAGAGACAGAGACAGAGACAAACACAGAGAGGGAGACACACACACACCTTTTTTCTTTTCTTTAATCCTCGTTCTTTGACTGTCCCACTCCCAGTCACAGCCACCATGGCTATTACTCTGGAGGCTGAGGGTAAGGAAGAAGGGGGCGTCACTCCACTGGCATTCTCCTGATCCCCTGCTGCGTGCATATCACTCCTCCGAATATCGCTCAGTCAGTGCAGTGACTGTAACGATCATCATATCACATAGGTAAACTGCGGCTGCCGCCGCTGCGGTTTGTCCTATTTTCTTTCCCTTTCTCCGGTGCTTAGACACTCTGGGATATTGGCCCCACATTCAGGGCTCCAGCCTCAATATCCCCAGTTTAATGACGCCTATGGTGTCAGATATGGGGTCAAGATGTATAAGCTCTGTGACAGGGCAACAGGCTATACATATAGTTCTATGGTTTACGAGGGAAGAGATAGTCAGATGGAGCCGGAGAACTGCCCAGACTATATAGGGAGCGCTGGTAAGATTGTTTGGGACATGGTGTCACCCTTATTCGGAAAGGAGTACCACTTGTACGTTGACAATTATTACACAAGCGTACCACTTTTTTAGTCACCTTTTTGATTGTGGAATTGGCGCATGAGGCACCATGTGATCTAATCACCGGGGCTTCTCCCAACAGCTTGTAGTGTCCCAACTTAGATGGGGGAGAGAGTCTGCTTGAGATGTAATAATTTGCTTGCAGTGAAGTGGAGGGATAATTGGAATGTTTTCATTCTGTCCTCCCTTCACACAGATACCACAGTCGAAATTCCAACGGCGACTGGTGTAGTGGAGAAACCCCTCTGTGTCCACAAATTCAACCTTAACATTGGAGGGATAGACCTCAATGACCAGATGTTGGCACTGTACTTAATTGCCCGTTAGGCCAGACGCTGGTACAAAAAAAGTGTCTGTATATTTATTCCAATTGGCTCTGCTGAACGCTTATGTGATATACAAAGCTTCAGGACGAACTCGATCCTTCCTAAAATTCCAGGAAGAGATCATCACAGGCCTTCTGTTTCCAGACGATGCCATGCCCCAACTTCACAATGTAAATGCAGTGAACCGGCTGCATGAACGGCATTTTCCGTATGCCCTCCCTGGTACCCCTACCCAAAGAAATCCCCAAAGAAGATGTCGTGTTTGCAGAAAATGCGAATTTAGGCGTGACACTCACTTTTATTGTCCCTCCTGTCCTGACCAACCTGGTCTCTGCATCGGTGACTGTTTCAAACACTACCACACACTAATGGAGTATTAGCGTAGGGTACAGCATTGCACAGTCCTAGGGCACACTTACACAGCTCAAAAAATATTTTTACTGTGCTATCCCAAAAATAATAATATATAAGATTCAACTTAAATACTGTGAGCTAGCTGCAACTAATAAATGCAAGACACACACATTCAAAATAACATACCAAATACTAAGCTGCTCTATAAATTAATTTGAAATCTTCTACAAAAACCTTTGCAAGTTATGTGGATATACAATTGTGCATATATATAGTATCACATAAACATCAAATAGACATTCACTATCACCAGTGATAAGTGCACAAAAAACAAACTGTGAAACATTAATACCAAAAAATTGAAGGAAAAAATATATATAAAATGTAATATAAATTATTATAAATAGTAAAGTCCACTCAAATAGACAAAATGAAAAGTCCACTATTATAGACAGTCTTTCGGGGGATGACTTAATGTTCTTCTATGAACGGTGACATGCAATTCCAACACTGGAGGTGGCAAGTGTAGGGGTACAGTGCAAAAGGTGC
Source organism: Aquarana catesbeiana (assembly GCF_042186555.1). NCBI lineage: Eukaryota > Metazoa > Chordata > Amphibia > Anura > Ranidae > Aquarana > Aquarana catesbeiana. The sequence continues at coordinate 151,782,043 of NC_133334.1, forward strand.
CTCCACCACGAGAAATGCTGCCGCTAACCAGCTCCCTAGATCTCTTTTTACGGAGATCTAACGTGCCTTAGGCTTCTAACCCAGCCTCGGGTGTTGCAGTGGCTGTCAGCACTAAGAGAATTCCCCATGGTCTCAGTATGAGATGTCATCTCGTGTGGCAAGCAATCGTTCATAAGCCATGAAAAGATATAAAACTTCCATAGTGTATTACGTTTTAAAAGGTTTATTAAATTAAAAAATATTGCACTTACAATTATGCAGATGGTTTTCAGCGATGGATAAAATCAAAAACATGAGCCGGCCAGCTCTCGTAAGCTGCCCGTAGCTTCCGGGTCCAGCGCAGTATGTGATGACGTCAGCACGCCGCTCCTCCCTACTCCGTTTCGTCACAGATGACGTCTTCCAGGGGTAATTCCACACTTGCACAGGGTTTCGAAAGATGAGATGGCCATCACATTTTGAGACCCTAATCTGGAACGTTTGCAGTTTACAGTTTATATAAAAGTCCAAAAAAAACCCCACAAAAACACAAAAAAATAAAGCCAAAAAATAGTTGTGGTTTTATTTTTCTTCTCTCTATTGTTTTCTCTCTTATGTTCACTCTCTATTGTCCACTCTATTGTTCTCTCTATTGTTACTGTATTTTAGAACTGTAATGTTTTATTTTTACTATGTTTTATTGTATTTGCTTTGCAGGTATGGTATGTATTACTGTTATACTGTAATGTTACTTTGTTTTATTGTTAACCATCATTTGCTTAGTAGGTATGCCATTCAGCTGCAGCACAGGTTTATTTATTCTGACAGCAATAGCATTTGCTCCCACAATACGTAAAGCTGTGATTCCAGCTCTGTAGGAGGTGATTTCACCACCACAGTAAAAAAAAAAAAAAAAAAAAAAAAAAAGAGCATATATGCCGAAGCATGGGGGCAGGGGGGGGAGCGATTTGCTCCTAACATTTGGGGGCGGATTGCCCCCATGCTTTGGCATATTTTTAAGGCACAGATTGTGTTAAAAAAAATCAAGTTGTTTTATTGAGTTAATGTTTTATTGTTCCCATTGTTTGCTTTTCAGGTACGCCATTCAGCTGCAGCACTGATTTATTTATCTTGACAGCAACAGCATTTGCTCTCACGATATGTAAACCACCGACTCCAGCACTGTAGGAGGTGATTTCACCACCACAGTTTAAAAAAAAAATGGTGCATGTATGCCCATCATTAGAAGTGGGTGGCAGTGTATTCTAATGGTGGGCCTAACCAACCGATCAATCTCTTTTTTTGTTCAGCCCACAGGCTTCATGAAACAAAAGAACATTACAACATATGCCCAACAAGGACCAGTAACGTACTCGTATGTTGCTGGACTTTGAGTGGTTATACCAGAATGATGCCTGAAGGTTTAGGTATCATCTTGGTATCATCCTTTTCAGCCAGCGGTCAGCTTTCATGTAAAAGCAATCCTAGCAGCTAATTAGCCTCTAGACTCCTTTTACAAGCAGTGAGAGGGAACACCCCCCCACCGTCTTCCATAGTTTTCTCGGGTTCTCCTGTCCCAACAGGGAACCCGAGAATGCAGCTGGTGGTTCCGCTAGCTGACCATAGAGCCAATCTGAGACCAGAATGGCTCCAATCATCTCTATGGCCTAAGAAACCAGAAGCTATGAGCATTTCATGACTTAGGTTTCGCGGGATGTAAACAGCGCCATTGGAAAAGCATTTTATCACACCGATCTTGGTGTGGTCAGATGCTTTGAGGGCAGAGAAGAGATTTAGGGTCTAATAGACCAATTTTTTTCCAAAAAAAGAGTACCTGTCACTACCTATTGCTATCATAGGGGATATTTACATACCCTGATATACCAAAAAAAATTATAAAAAAAATTAAAGTAACAGTTTAAAAATAAAATAAAAAACAAAATAAATAATAATAATAATAAAAAAAATACACCCCCTGTCCCCCCGTGGTCACACGCAAGCGTCGGTCTGGTGTCATATGTAAGCAGAAATTGCACCATGCCTGTGAGGTATCACCGCGAAGGTCAGATCAAGGGCAGAATTTTATCAGTAGACTTCCTCTGTAAATTTAAAGTGGATACCCTTTAAAGGATTTTAAAGTCTTTTAAAAATGAATGTAGTTTGTCGCCGCTGCATGTTTGCGCACAATTTTAAAGCATGTCGTGTTTGGTATCCATATACTCGGCATAAGATCATCTTGTTTATCTCATCAAACATTTGGGCAATATAGTGTGTTTTTAGTGCATTAAAATTAAAAAAAGTGTTTTTTTTTTTAAATTGTATTTGAAAATTCGCTGCGCAAATACTGTGTGAAAAAAAAATTGCAACACCCACCATTTTAATCTGTAGTGCCTTTAATGTATTATAATTATAATATATTTATAATGTTTGGGGGTTCAAACTAATTTTCTAGCAAAAAAGAATATTTTTTCATTTAAACAAAGTGCCAGAAAGGGCTTTGTCTTCAAGTGGTTAGAAGTGCGGGTGATGTGTGACATGAGTTTCTAATGTTGTGCATAAAATGCCAGGACAGTTCAAAACCCCCACAAATGACCCAATTTCGAAAGTAGACACTTCAAGCTATTTGCTGAGAGGCATGTTGTGTCCATGGAAAATTTAATATTTTGCCACAAGTTTCGGGAAAATTTTTATTTTTTGTTACACAAAGTTGTCACTAAGTGATATATTGTTCAAACGTGGCATGGTTATATGTGGAATTACACCCCAAAATACATTATGCTGCTTCTCCTGAGTATGGGGATACCACACGTGTGAGACTTTTTGGAAGCCTAGCCGTGTATAGGACCCAAAAATCCAAGCAACGCCTTCAGGCTTTTTAAAGGCGTAAAATTGTGATTTTACACTTCACTACCTATCACAGTGATGGAGGCCCTGAAATGTCCAGATGGCACAACCCCCCCAAAATGACTCCATTTTGGAAAGTAGACACCCCAACATATTTGCTAAGAGGCATGGTGAGTGTTTTGCAGCTCTCATTTGTTTTTGAAAATGAAGAAAGTAAAGAAAAATGTTTTTTTTTCAATTTTCAAAATTGACAAAAAGCGACATCTGCAAAATACTCAACATGCCTCTCAGTAAATAACTTGGGGTGTCTACTTTCCAAAATGGGGTCATTTGGGGGGGTTATGCATACCTCCCAACTTTTTGAGATGGGAACACACGCCCTGCCACACCCACTTAAAGGACAATTGTACAAAAAAAACAAGATTGATTAAAAGTGATTTTTTAACAATAATATTCCTTTATATTGGCTTTTGGAATTTACAAATGCAGCAATTTAGAATTCAGATGATAGGTTTAGCACTGGGAAACATTTTTTGATAGATAAAAAGAACATTTTATATACAGCTCTATAGATCAAACCAAAATGAGGGACAAATGGGGAAGAATGAGGGACAGAGGGACATTGCTCCAAATCAGGTACAGTCCCTCAAAATCAGGGACAGTTGGGAGCTATGGGTTTTGTACTATCTTGGCATTTCATGGCCTCTGAAACTGTGATAGGTAGTGAGGAGTGAAATCAAACATTTACACCCTTAAAAAGCCTGGAGGAGGTGATTGGCTTTCAGGGTCCTGTACGCGGTTAGACTGCCAAAAAGTCCCACACATGTGGTATCCCTGTACTCAGGAGAAGCAGCAGAATGTATTTTGGGGTGTAATTCCACAAATAACCATGGCATGTGTGAGCAATATATCATTTAGTGACAACTTTGTGTAATATTATTTTATTTTTTGCAATTTTTCAATCACTTGTGACAAAAAAAAATTCACTGGGCTCTACATGCCTCTCAGCAATTTCCTTGGAGTGTTTACTTTCCAAAATTGGGTCACTTGGGGGGGGGGGGGTTGTACTGCCCTGCCATTTTAGCACCTCAAGAAATTAGATAGGCAGTCATAAACTAAAAGCTGCATAAATTCCAGAAAATGTACCCTAGTTTGTAGATGCTATAACTTTTGCGCAAAACAATAATTATACGCTTATTGACATTTTTTTACCAAAGACATATAGCTGAATACATTTTGGCCTAAATGTATGGCTAAAATTGAGTTTATTGGATTTATAACAGAAAGTAGAATGGTCTTTTCTGTTTATATCGCAAAAAATAAAAATCTCAGAGGCAATCAAATACCATCAAAAGAAAGCTCTATTTGTGAGAAAAAAAGGACGCAAATTTAGTTTGGGTACAGCATTGCATGACTGTGCAATTACCAGTTAAAGCAGCGCAGTGCCAAATTGTAAAAAGTACTCTGGTCATTGAGGGGCCAATTCTTCTGGGGTTGAAGTGGTTAAGGGTGTGCACACGTATTCAACCATATTTTATTTTTTATTCCCTCCACCTAATAGATTTCAGTTTGTTGTTTAACTGAATTGTACAGTTTATGGATCACATTAAAGGTGGAAAAAGTTCTGAAATGATCTCACCTTTCGGGGGTGGGGAGTAGGTTCCTTTTTTTTTTGATAGGTACCTGTCCCCACTTCTGAGAGATCTCACCACAGCGAGATCACTCGGAGGTTCTGCCCCCCTCCTCTTTCTCCCGCTGATGGGCCATTCAGAAAGTGCTTTGCACATGCGCAGTACGGTAAAGTACTTTCTAAGTCAATATTACAAAAATATCAGAAAAAAAAAAGATATATTGAAATGCCTTTATTAGACGTTACTTTTTTTAGAAAAACATAATTTAAAAATATATTTTCCAAAATATATCTTTGGAAAATATATTTAAATGATATTTTTGGAATGCATTTGCAAATATATGTAAAAATATATGTTGAAATTACTTTTTTATATGTTAAAAAAAAATCTGAAGAATATATTTTAAAAAATGCTTTCAAATATATGCCTTTGGAAAATACATTTTATATTACATTTTTGGATTGCATTTACAAGTATATTTAAAAATATACGTTTAATTGCATTTTTTTTTTAGATGTTTAAAAATATCTGGAAAATATATTTAAAAAAAATATATTTTCAAATATATGTCTTTGGAAAATATATTTTAATGTCAATTTTTGGAATACATGTAAAAATATATTAGTGCAGGCCAATATATTGTATATATATATATATGTAACATATATATTTTTTTATAAATATATTGAAAATATATTTCTCTTCCATATGGGTTGTGCCCCCCTTACAACAGTGTGCCCCCTTCCTTACATCACTGTGTTCCCCTCTACCTTTCATCAGTGTGCCCCCTCCCTACATCAATGTATATCAGAGTCCTTTGTTACATCAATGTGCCCTCTCTTTACATTGGCGCCCCCCTCTTTACACAGAGTGCCCCTTCCTTGCATTAGTGTCCACCCTTCCTTGCATTAGTGTCCACCCTTCCTTGCATTAGTGTCCACCCTTCCTTGCATTAGTGTCCACCCTTCCTTGCATCAGTGTGCCCCCTGACTTGCATCAGAGTTCCCCCTGACTTACATAAGCGTGCCCCACTTACATCAATGTGCCTGTGCCCCTCCTTACATCAGTGTGCCCATTCCTCCTTACATCACTGTGCCCCCCTCCTCCTTACATCACTGTGCCCCCCTATATCAATGTCCCCCTTATATCAGAGTCCTTCTTTACATCAATGTGCCCTCGCCTTACATCACTGTGACCCCCTCTTTCTTACATCACTGTGCCTCCCCCTCTTTACAGCAGTGTGCCCCTCCTCCTTACATCAGTGTGCCCCCCTACATCAATGTCCCCACTTATATCAAAGTCCTTCTTTACATCAGTGTGCCCCATCCTCCTTACATCAGTGAGCCCCCATCATCCTTACATCAGTGCTCCCCCTCCTTTTTACATCAGTGTGCCCCCTTACAACAGTGTGCTCCTCTCTTCCTTATGTCAGTGTGGCCCCCACATTAATTTCCCCCTTATGTCAGAGTCCTTCTTTACATCTGTGTGCCCCCCTCCTTACATCAGTATCCCCCCTCCTTACATCAGTGTGCCTCCCTCTTTACATTTGTGTGCCCACCTCCTTGCATAAGTGTGCCCACCTCCTTGCATAAGTGTGCCTTACATCAGTACCCCCCTACATCAGAGTCCCCTCTAATATCAGAGTCCCTACTTACATCAATGTGCCCCCTTCCCTACATTGGTGTGCCCCCCCTCTTTACACAAAGTGCCCTCCTCCTTTCATCAGTGTGCCCCCTCTTTTCATCACTGTGCCCCCCCCTCCTTCTTGCATCACTGTGCCTCCCCTCTTTACATCAGTATGCCCCTTCCTTACATTGGTGTGCCCCCATCCTTTTTACATCACTGTGCCCCCATCCTTTTTACAACAGTGTGCCCCCATCCTTTTTACATCAGCGTGCCCCCATCCTTTTTACATCAGTGTGCCCCCTTACAACTGTGTGCTCCCCTCCGCCTTAAGTCAGTGTGCCCCCCTACATTAATTTCCCCCTTATAACAAAGTCCTTCTTTACATCTGTGTGCCTCCCCCTTACATCTGTGTCCCCCCCTAGGAATGAGCCAAACACCCCCCCAGTTCGGTTCGCACCAGAACATCTGAACATGCCAAAAAGTTTGTTTGAATATGCAAACATCGTTAAAGTTTATGGGACACAAACGTGAAAAATCAAAAGTGCTAATTTTAAAGGCTTATATGCAAGTTTTTGCCCTAAAAAGTGTTTGGGGACCCGGGTCCTGCCCCAGGGGACATGTATCAAAATAAAGTTTTAAAAATGTCCATTTTTTTGGGAGCAGTGATTTTAAGAATGCTTAAAGTGAAACAATAAAAATGAAATATTTGTTTAAATATTGTGCCTGGGGGTGTCTATAGTATGCCTGTAAAGTGGCGCAGTTTTTTCATGTTTAGAATAATACCAATACCATTCAAATCTGCTTGCGGCTGTAATGTATTGTCGGGTCCCGGCAATATACATGAAAATCATTGAGAAAAACAGCATGGGTACCCCCAGCCCATTACAAGGATCTTTGGGTCTGGTATGGATATTAAGGGGAACCCCGCACTCAAATTAAAAAAAAAATGGCATGGGGGCCCCCAGGCACTATATACTCTGAACAAAAGTATATATACTATACGGCCTGCCCTAAATACTCTGCACAAAACTGGGCCTAATGCCGCGTACACACGAGCGGAATTTCCGACAGAAAGAGTTCCATGGGAGCTCTTCATCGTATATTCCAACCGTGTGTATGCCCCATCGGACTTTTTCTGTTGAAAATTCAGATGGACAAAACCGTCAGGAGGCAGAGCCTAGCGGAGCAGACATGCATTGTTAGAGCTCCACACCGCTGAGGAGAGAAGAGAAGGACAAAGCGGAGCCTGCAGACTCAAAAGGTATCCATTTGAACCTTTTTGCCCCTGGGAACAAACTGTGAAAGTTTGGGCAGGAAATATGGTACTGGGAGGAAACCGTGGCAGAAATAAAAATCACCTCACAAAGAGCTCACAGGCACTCACTGCAGCTGAAGCAGCTCCAGTCACCTCACAAGATACAGCATCAGGGCGCTCTCACAGACAGAAAATGTCACAGCAAGACTCTCCATTTGAGTCAGATACAGAACAAATCCTCTCACAAACTTCTCCACAAGCCTCCTCAGTATCCCCAGTAATATTATTACAATTTGAAAAGATGCTTCATAAGGCTTTAAAACAAACCTCAGACCAAATAACAAAAAGCCTAACCAAAGAAATAAGAGAGCTGGGAAACCGCACCGCAGCCTTAGAAATAAAAATGGATGAAATTGAAATTACAACCCAAGAAAATATAACAGAATTGGAACAATTAAAAAAAGAGAATTTAATATTTCAAACTAAGCTCGAAGATTACGAAAATAGAGCCAGACGTTCAAACTTGCACATAAGGGGAATACCTGAAACTGTGACAGACCTGCAATCTACTATTACTGCTCTATTACAAGAACTAAAGCCAGATATTCCTATTGAACGTTTATAACTGGACAGAGTACACAGAGCCCTCACAGCCAAAAAGAAAGATGGACCCCCACGTGATATAATCACAAAATTTCATTATTACAGAACGAAAGAACAAATACTAATTGCTGCAAGAGAAAAAAAGGAACTTAATTTTCATGGACACAATTATCAAATTTTTGCTGACCTATCCCAACTTACTATTACTAAAAGATGATCCATGAAACCCCAACTAATGGAACTGCAACGCCACAACATTATGTATCAATGGGGCTTCCCCTTTTCAGTCAGATTTAACTACCAAGGTACAATTTACAGAAGCAGATCAGCAGATGAACTACAACAAACCCTTTTAAAATTAAATCTGACAGAACCTACAAGCAGCAACACTTCCACACGCAGAAGAATGGCATCATCTTCACCTTCAGGCAGCACCCAGAAAATTTCAGAACAAAATGGGAATCATTATTCTCACAAAAGAGGCCGTTATGCCACATCATCCATGGACCAAGAAGATTCAATGGACTGACATCCTAATTCCTGATATCTCTTCATTTATTATACTAAGAGATGGTTCTCTATAAAAAACCTGTATTTATAACTGAATGTAACTGCATTCTGATAGTCACACACTGTGTGGGATCATGTTACATTCCAGTTATATTTCTTATTACTTCTGATTCATATAGCCTTAGAATATATAAGTGAAATAAGGAAATTCTTGTTCAGTTATGTATTATCAGGTAATAATAATAGATTTATTACTTTTTAGGACAAATATGTTCAATAATCCAGAAGTAATGGAAGCTTTTTCTTTCTTTTCTTAAAACAAATATATTATTACCTAACTAGTTCCTAGAATTATGTTTTTGTTTATTCTAATCTGAAGCAATACAACCTCAATTTTATGAGTTAACATATCTAAACAGTTACATATGAATAAAATATGTAATTGTTTACTCTAAAAGGGTTAAAATCCCAAAATAATTCAAACTATCTTCATCAATACCAAAGTTATTAACAGTACCTTTCTAACTGAATTATTTAGCCTAGGGCAAGACTAACCATATACAACCACCCTGGAATAAATAATTTCAACAAAAACTATATTCTGCACTCCAATTAATGAAACATCATTTTGATGTCTTTTGACATAGCACTTCTCTCCTTTAAGCGGAAGATCCGTGTACCCCCATTAGCCCTCCTCATTCTCCCAACCATATTATGTGGGAGTGTGACGAAGGCACTTATTCCCCTGAGAGAGATATTTATTCTCTTTCACGGGTAAATTGTGATTACTTGCAAAAAAATAATTTATACAATGTATCATCTAATCTCATATGTTTTTTGTTTACTCTTTACTCCAGAATTCACTGGTTTCTTTTCTATCTATTCATCTCTTCAGTCCACACAGGTTGATCTGCGCAGTCAGCTCTGCATAACAAAAAGTAAGTCAAAACTATTTGATCTATTGCCATGGCACCACTGAATATACTTTCCCTGAATGTTCAGGGAATAAATGTCCCTCAAAAAAGGACCAAAGCCTTCCGTACTTTCCATAACAAGAAGGCTCACATAGTATGCCTCCAAGAAACACACTTCACCAAAGATTCTACTCCAAAATATATTTCTCCTTTTTATCAACAAATTTACATGGCTTCTGCCTGTACCAAGCAAAGGGGAACTCTAATTGCATTTCACCGATCCACACCATTCACCTTATCATCAGAAATTAAAGACCCAGAAGGTAGATATCTGATACTCATGGGTTATATAATGGATACAGCAATCACGGTGATTTCCTACTACGCTCCTAACAAACAACCTACACCATTCCTCTCACATATATTACAAGTGATTAATACACACAAAATAGGAACAGTGATAATGTGTGGGGATTCGAACCAGGTCCTCCTCCCATTTCTAGATAAATCACCTTTTACACCATCCAAAATAACCTCTAGATTACCTTTTTCTCAACTTCTTTCCAAATACAATCTGGTAGATTCATGGAGAGAAAGTAACCCAATGAAAAAGAAATTCACTTATTTCTCGCACCCTCATCAAACCTTCACCAGAATAGATCATATTTTTCTAACAATAGGAATGATACCAGAAATTATTGCATCAGATATAATTCCGATTCCGTGGTCTGACCATAATGCAGTATACACTACTATAGCCTCAACCATACCAAAAGCGCATGACCCAACGTGGTACTTACCGGACATAATGCTCAAACACCCACTACATCAGATGGCCATTGAACAAGCTTTAAAGGAATACATATCAATTAATAATACAACAGACATCTCCCCAATAACACTGTGGGAAGCTCATAAGCCTGTCTTGCGTGGTACAATACAAAGACAAATGGCACTATTTAAACGGGAACGCAAAAATCTAGCAAAAAAACTAGAACTCAATTTTAATGCAGCCTACATATCATTTCAAGATAATCCATCTCAGAGTACAAAATCTCATCTGGAAAAATCTAGATTGGAATACGATCTATTTCTCACTGAGTCAGTTGATAAATCCCTCAAACGCTCCAAACACAATTTCTACATGAATACAAACAAACCAGGTACATATTTGGCTCGGGCATTAAATTCAACTAACAAATCTTTCAAACCAATACGTTTGAAATTATCAAAAAATGTTTACACTTGTAATCCAGTTAAAATAGTCCATAAATTTCACTCACATCTCGCAACTTTATACAAGACAAACAATGAATTTAATCCTACAGAGGCTGAATCCTTCTTCTCAAAAATAACCTTACCTGAGTTATCTCAGAATCAAAAAAGCAGTTTGGATGAGCCTATAACTATAGATGAAGTTGCTAACGCCATAAAAGACCTAAAACTTAACAAAAGACCAGGCTCAGACGGCTACTCGGCTTTATACTATAAAACATTCTCAGAAATACTCTCTCCCATTCTCACTAAAACTTTTAACAAACTTCTAGATGGACATTCTTTTCGGCAAGAAACACTAATGGCAATTGTTTGTATGATCCCAAAACCCCTTTCTGATGATACTTCTTGTGTGAATTATCGGCCTATCTCTCTGTTAAACCTCAATATTAAATTATTAGCAAAAATAATAGCAAAACGCCTCAATAGCATTATAGTAAAATTAATACATAGAGATCAAGTAGGCTTCATGCCAAATAGACAGGCAGGCGATAATATACGCAGGGCAGTGTTATTGGCACATATTGCTAAAAAACGGAAAATCCCTTTATGTTTTCTATCTCTCGATAGAGGGCATTTGACACAGTATCCTGGCAATATATGCAATATTCATTACAAAATGGGGTTTTGGACCCCACTTTTTAACATGGATCAAAGCATTATATAATAAACCCAAAGCCTATATAAAATATGCTGGATACAAATCTGAAGCCTTTAATATCGAAAGAGGTACCCGACAGGGTTGCCCATTATCTCCCTTATTATTTGCCCTTATACTCGAACCCATGGCCCAATACATCAGAACAAACCAAACTATAACTGGCATTGAAGTAGGAGGTATTACACACAAATTATGTATATTTGCAGACGATATATTACTTTTTCTATCATCACCACAGGTCTCTGGTCCTAACTTAATACCAGCTCTTGATGGATTTGCAGCCCTATCCGGCCTTATGATTAATCCTAAGAAATGCCTTGTGCTTAATATTTCACTCACAAACATGGAATTGATCCCGGCTAGGGCTGCACTCCCATTCACATGGGCAGAAAAATCAATCCCATATCTTGGAATTCATTTAACAGCATCTCATTCTGACTTATTCTCAACCAATTATCCTCCTGTATTAAGACAGATCACAAATCTAATAAAACAATGGTCGCAACTTCCTTTATCCTGGATGGGGAAGATTAATGCAATCAAAATGACTATTCTACCCAAATTGCTTTATCTATTCAGAGTCCTCCCTATTCCAATTCCTTCCTATTTTTTGAGAATAGTACAAAAAAGAGCAACTTCGTTTATATGGGGCTCTTCTAAACCACGTATACCTATACACACACTACATCTTCCCAAAAATAAAGGAGGCCTGGGATACCCTAATTTTACTAACTACTACAGAGCAGCACATTTGGCCAATCTGTCCAAATACCATGCAAAACAGGAAATCCCATTATGGGTATTTATAGAGGCTTCAGAAAATGACCCTCTATTAATATCAAATTTATTATGGCTTGATCCTAAAGACCACTTTAAAATTCATAATCCCATAACTAAACACTTCTTATCTCTCTGGGATAAACTAAAAACCAAATATCAGTTACAATCTCCACACAATCCTCTCCTTTCTTTTATCAGAAATCCGGCCTTTTATCCGGCATGTATCTACCCAAATTCTTTTAAAGCTTGGACAACATCAGGCATTCAGACACTAAATGACTTCATAGCATCTAAATCATTCCTTTCATTCCCATCGCTTAGAGAAAAATATGATCTACCAAACTCTGAGATATTTAGATATCTCCAAATCAAACATTTCTATACACCATTCCTAAAGGGGGATACACCATTATCCCAATTATCCATTTTTGAATCAATCTGTACAAAAGATCCATTTGCTAAAGGTACAATTTCATCACTTTATAATCAATTATATGGAGTAGCAAATCTTAATAGACCCTCTTACGTTCAGAGGTGGGAGGAGGACCTGGGACGAACTTTAGAAGACACGGACTGGTCTAACATATGGCTCACATCTAAGTCATCTTCACCCAACATCTTAGCACTGGAGACAAATTATAAAGTCCTAACTCGCTGGTACCTTGTACCCGCTAGAGTGGCAAAATATTCACCTAATACCTCAGCTCTTTGTTTTCGAGGATGCCCAGAAATAGGCATATATTTACACATATGGTGGACGTGCCCAGTAATCCAAACCTTCTGGAAGGAAGTCTTCGTGATTGCATCTAAAATATTTAAAAAAATAATACAACCAGATCCATATTTAACTTTACTTAATCTAAAACCGGAATGGTTAACACTCTCTCAATTCAAACTAATGATCCAACTAATAACGGCTGCAAAACAAACAGTGGCCAAGGCATGGAAATCTCCTACATTGGTACTAGCAGAAACAATTCACAGAATGAATAATACAATGTCCCATGCTAAGATGGTAGCCATCGATCAAAATCAAATTCCAAAATTTGAAAAACTTTGGCATCCTTGGATAAAACAACAGTTCCTGTCAAACTTCAATGACTCTGTCCTGTTGCCATGGTAACAGATTAAATGACTTACAGAGACACCCATTCTAAGGCTTCAAAGAGAACTAAAAAGAATAATAAACTGACGAGCGGGACAACCTTGTGGACCATACCTCTACCTTTCAACCCTTTTTCTTCTTTCTCTTTCCTTTTCTCCACCTTACGATTAAAGCTCATTATCAGAATTTATTTGACCTATATACACTCTACTTGTAAACAATATATATAGTAGGTATAAATCATTTAAATACCTACAAAAGTAACTAAGGAAATGATATATATCTTTAATTTAGGTTTACGTGAACCCAATGTTTAATATTTGAAATTTCATGATATTTACCTATATAAACCCTACTGTAAAACAATGAGCTTACTTTATAGATCCTTGTAAACTTACTTTATGTATCTTTATAACATTGTATACTCAATAAACTTCTTTTGACAAGGAAAATTCAGATGGACTTAGATAGAGAACATGTTCTATATTTTTCTGATGGAACAAATTACTAACGGAAAAAACGCTCATCTGTATGCTGTTCTGATGCACCAAAAAGGACGCATGCTCTGAAGCAAGTACGAGACGGAAGCTATTGGATACTGGCAATTGAACTTCAATTATCTAGTCACGTCGTACGTGTTGTACCTTACCGCATTCTGGACGGAATTTGGTGTGACCGTGTGTATGCAAGACAGCTTGAGTGGAATTACGTTGAAACTCCGTCGTAAAAACCTTCAGAGTTTATTCCGATGGCAAAACTGGTCGTGTGTACAGGGCATTAGGTGGTTGTGCCAGAACACTGTAACCCCTCACAGTTATGCTTGTTGGGCACAGGAACGGGCTCTGCTATGAAATATTTTATCAAGAATTGTAATTACATGCCCCTGTTAAACAGGGGCAGAAAAATTGGGCCTTAGGCAGTGGTGGCTGTGCCACAACACTAACTCCTCACAGTTACAATTGGTGGGCGCAGCAATGAGCCCTGCTGTGAAATATTTGATCAAAAATTGTAATTACATGCCCCTGTTAAACAGGGACAGAAAAATTGGGCCTTAGGGAGTGGTGGTGGTGGTGCCTTAAACCAAAAATATTGTTGGTCAGCTAGCATCAAGATTGAGGAGGAATAGGATAGTCACTCAGCATAGGCAGTCTTCAAGGGATCCCACATCCATAGAAAAATCAATCAGTTACACCAGCATCAGGTGCTTGATAGCTGCTGCTGATCCAAGACTGATTCATTTTTATGAATGTGAGCCTAACAACGGAGTCTGTGGACAGGCACCCTCTATGATCCATTACAAACCCTCCAGCAGCACTGAATGTGCGTTCAGAAAGAATGCTGGATGCAGGACAGGCTTGATCAGTAGCCACTGGCGTGGCAAAAAAAAGCCATATTCCCTTGACCTTGTCCTGGTGCCATACTCACACAGGTACTCATTGATGGCACTCTGCTGTGAGTGCAGCCGCTGCAGCATTGCCAACGTTGAGTTCCACCTGGTGGGCATGTCACAAATGAGGCGGCTGGTGGGCAGGTTGCATTCCCTTTGAATGTCAGCCAGCCAAGCACTGGCCATAGAGGAAGAAGAAGAGGAGGGAGTGGAAGAGGGAGTGGAAGAGAGAGCTGTGGCAGAATGACCATTAACATTTTGGAGGCATGGTGGAGGAACAAGCTTCAACAATACTGAACCCTGTCCTGCATCCTTCCCAGCTGCCAGCAGAGTTACCCAGTGTGCCGTGAAGGAAAGGTAACATCCTTGCCCATGCCTGCTGGACCATGAGTCAGCGGTAATATGCACCTTACTGCTGACCGCCCTGTCCAATGAGACCAAAACATTGCCTTCCACATGCCGGTAGAGAGCTGGAATGGCCTTCCGTGAAAAAAAAATGGCGTTTTGGAACCTGCCACTGAGGTACAGCACATTCCACAAATTCACAGAATGGGGCAAAGTTTACCAGATGAAAATGCGGCAATTGCAGTGCTAGATATTTGGCCAAACTAGCATTCAGACGCTGAGCATGTGGATGGCTGGGGCCGAATTTCTTTTTCCGGTTTAGCAACTTTGGTATGGAAATTTGCCTGCTAAAATCAGATGGAGGTTTACTGATAGCAGATTGGCTGCAAGTACTTAGGGCACCTATTGCTATACCTTCATCCCTCTCAGTGGAGGTTTTTGAGAGGGCTGGAGGTATAGTGGGGTTGGAGATCCCAGATGAGGAGCAAGGAGAAGTCCGCCTTTTTCTTTAAGAAACAAAGAAAAAAAACTAATGCGCAAAACCAAGGCAAGCCAAAGCAGCTAAAGAGGACTAAGAAGCTGCCACACATATGGTAGTGTTCCCACACAGAAAAACAATAAGGTAAATAGAGATATGTGGCGCTAACTCAAAGTGTATAAATGTAATGAAATAAATATAATCCAATTCTTCAAGTAAAGTGCATATGGGTAAAGAGCAAAATCACATAAATAAAGTGACTAAACATCCATTAAATTCATAAGAAGTGACGTTGGATAAATAAGAGTGAAAATTCATGAAATATGACATCAAATAAATAAACAAATCCAAATCAAGGTGAGTAAATCCAAAAATAGTCTAAAAGTGCATCAAGATTAAAAAAAAATCACAAATTTAGAAAAAAATTGAAAAAAAAAAAAAAAAAAAAATCGCATGAGTTAAAAAAAGTCGCATGCAATAACAAATCGCATACAGTGCAAAACAGTGCAGAAACGCTATAAAAATAGCCACAAGTCGATCCAATTAATGTAATACAGTTCCAACGTGAACAAAGTGAGTCTTCATAAAACAGTTTGTGTGGAAGTGGATGAAACACCAACAATCGATCAGTCTCCTCCAATCATCACAGGTCTGGGAAATCTCCAACGGAAGGCCTCAAGTTCAGCAAGTTGGGTGGAGGCATGCAATAGAAAGGAGTATCCCCATTGTGCAGTATTCAAAACATCATAGTAACTTACATTGTACAGCATAAAATAAACAGCACTGATCCCAGTACTTCCGGTCTTGGCCGTGGCCGGAAGTGATGACACCTGACTCTTCCCTGACACGTATTATCACCGCCCACGTGACTTTATCAAAGGGTAATGGAATCAGGCTTCAGGTGTCTATTTATATAGTCCGTTCTTAATCAGCAAAGTGGATTGGAATACTAATAGGTGTATCCTCACTCAGTAGACGCCATAAATAACCATATGAGGTCTAAGCAATTATAATAAAAAGACCCCCTAATAACAGATCCGAATAAAAAATATAAAAATGTAAAAAAGAAAACAAAAAAAAAAAAGAAAAATTAAAGCATATAAACTAGCCTATATAAAATCTCCATAGGACAGCGCCATCTGGTGGTGATTCATCAAGAAACACCTTAAAACCCGGCAGACAGATGACATCTAGTGGTAAGAAAATAGAATCTCATAAATGAAACATAATCATGAGCAAAAATACTTGTTCTACTTCGCCTATATTGCCGTCTTGTGGATAAATAATGATAATGATAAAAAATTCCACACTATAGGTAAATGTGAAGAAATAAAAGCATACGACACAAACAAAGGAGGTAAGTACAGGAAACCAGATAGGGTATAACTTAGTAATATTCCCATAAAAAAAATCGCATAAAAAATCATCAACAGGGAAGGAGCATGTAACAGCAAAAAGGAGGGGAATAAAAAAGTAGTATAAAAAAGTAATATAAAAAAGTAGAAAATGAAAAATTAATAATTCGAAATAAAACAGTTGAGGTTCGAATTCAACGTTATGACCCTAAGGAGTCAGAGTCCGTATTTCATGTATCCATTTTGACTGGCTAAGCTGGCTAATTTTAATCACTTTATTGTCTCCTCTCCAATGGGGTTTATACTTTTCAATGCCACAAACCAAAAGGGATGAGGGGTCTTTATTGTGAAATTCTACATAATGTCTTGACAGGCTGTGTTTTAACAAACCCCTTTTTAATATTCTGTACATGCTCCCTCAATCTCCTCCAAAGTTCCCTTTTTGTTCTACCAATATACTGGATCCGGCATGGGCATTCTAATAAATAAACCACCCCCCTCAGTCCGACATGATATGAAGTCCTCTTGGATACTCTTTTGACGTCACTGTAGAGGTAAAGCTTAACTTCTTTTTCTTACTTTCTTTAGTGTGATGGCAAGTGTAACCTTTCCCTTCAAAAAGGAAAAGTTTTTCTTGGTAGGTGGATCAAGCACATTTCTTGCTAGGCGGTCTCTGAGGGTTGGAGCCCTCCGGTAGGTAAACCTGGGCTTCTCGGGAAGGATAGCACCGAGATGGCGGCCTGCCTTAATAATGTCCCAATATTTTCTAACAATTCTTTCAACTTGTTTGTGTTGGACATTGAAGTCCATAACAAGAGATAAAGTATTATTATTTTCTGTATTTCTAATTGTGTCTTGTATTAACTTCTCTCTGTCCACCGCTGCCACATCTCTTTTTTTTTTTTTTTTTCCACAAAAAAGATTTTATTGAAAAAGAATAAGGTAGCAGGTACAATACAATGAAAGGGTATCATAAAGAATCAAACAGTACACTCATTAGACGTTGCTACATCAGAAAGATTATTGTTATAACACGTTTAAATTTACATAGTGCATATGTAATGATTAAAGTATATAAACAAGAGGGGGGTAGCCTTGGTAACAGGAAATGTACCCTTGGTGCTAATACTGTAGTGAAGATATTTCAGTACCTCTGGTACAAAAAGGTCCAATACCCGTCCTGTTCCTTGGGTTGATTGTGTGTAAGGAGACAAATTCGAGTGTCTGTGGTGGGGGATTCAAACACGTTAGGACGGTCATACGTGGAGTATGGCCCCAAATTCAGAAGATATAAAGGGATGGGTGGGGGGGGTTGTTAAAGAAAAAGGTTAGGGGTTGGGGGGAAGTATAGAAGAGGGGGGAGGGAAAAGGAAAGGTGGCAGCTAAAGAGAAAAAGGCAGATAAAGAGAGAGAGAGGAGGGACCGCTCCTTGACCCAGGCCCCACGGACGCACCCACGGGACATGGCGATCCTGGATATTAGGCTAGAAAAGGGAGGGAGTTTAGAACGGAAAGAAGGATCTATAGTAATCAGTGGTTTTAAAATGTATCCAGCAAGCCCATATGGCAGTAAATTTCTGGATGCGGTCTTGGGATATTGTTATCGAAATTTGGTTGTACGCAAAGCACACAGCTAAATCTCCTGTTTCTAATCATAATAGCAATTTCGTCTAATGATATAATACCAGTGCATCTCACCTTTTGATCGTATCCATCCTCTGGTGTGTGCCCCAGACATCCAACAAGACAAAACACATGGTTCTTACATTCCCATCTCAGCAAGACTGGCCTTTACAGCTCTGTCTGCCTCCTTTATTCAAAAGACCACAAAAGCAATCACAAACAGGAAGCCCTGGCCCCAACAGCCAATCGTTTCCTTCACAGGGTATGACCTCACAGGATGTAAGTGACCATATAAGGATTTAACAACAGAATACAAAACAACCAATGAACAATGACTTCAGGACATGATACAATATACTAAATGACGATGACTAAAGTTCCTTGTGCATGGGAGATTATCTGCAGATGTAGATCATGGCACCCCAAACATGTTGATCAGGCATACCAGGGGTGACAAGAGCAAAACACCTCTAAACCGATAATGTCTTTGCAGAGTGAACGCGTCCCCACCAGACGATCGTTCTGTGCATTGCACAGGGGCCCTTTTGCTGGCGGACATGTCCTCTCTCCGCAAACACCTCCCTCCAAACACCAGGAAGTTTTCCACTACCTAACAGGTCTCAGCCAGTGTCGATCTGCCCCAGTCAGTTCTTTAGAACGGGCTGTGGTTGAACACACACTGGGAGATTTATGACAACACATTAATATAAAATTTTCCACAACAGTCCCTCCTCTTGTCATATGATCCCATGTGTCCCTCGATGAATCCTGATCTTCTTCTTAGTCCATAAAAAGTAAAACACGGCTTGACATGTAGACTCTGTTGGAGATGACGTGGTGAGCTGTAGTAGTCGCCGGTCGGTCTGGGATCCTCTGTGTCTTGTACGTGGGTCGGGCTTCAGGCATCTCATCAGGGAAGATGTGGTCATCTGCTCAGGCTCTGGTCACGTGTCCAATCAGGCAACAGGAGCACCTCATCATGGCATATAGAAGGAATAGAAACAAAAACAACATAAGTATATATACCCCTACTTCCTTCACTATGATCCGCTGCAAGATAAAAATTAAATCTCCAACAATTCCCAAACCCTTAAAAAGGATTCCAACCTTCACTATCTATAGCTCTGGCTTTGCCTTGTAGGGATCTAAACCTTATCCATATGGGCCTGAACTTTGTCACTACTATCCCCGATCCAGATATAACAATCTTTACTTATGAATTCCCAGAATCCCCCCTTGGACTGTGGGAACTTCCTTGTAGCTTCAACCGTTACATGAAACATCCCATCCTCAATGGATGAGAAATTGTTCAAGCGTTTCATAAGCTCAAGCCCCCACCGTGTATAAGCAATTCCCTTCCAGCTGTCCCTGACATTCTTACCTTCTCTCGTGCCATCAGATCCTCACGATCGGCCACGACATAAGATGCTGGGACGAGTTTCATCAGCACACATGAACCTCTTGCCTTACGGGAAATTACCTTATAAAGCTGTAGATCCGCATTAATACCAAACTACAGTTGTAGCACATTTGTGGGCTACCTCGTTATCCCGATACCAAAGCTGGCAAGAACCAGAGCTATTGTTAAAATTATAATTAATTTTACCCTCTATGAATGTTCTGTTAAGTTCTTTTGACAGGTGTCTGTTTGGATTTTACTAGTCTGTCAAAACTCTTCACACCAATATGAACGTCACGTAGCATGTACCGCCGTCATCGCTGGGGCACTAGTAGACCCGACCATGTGTCCTGTTCTCTTTCTCAGCTAGTTGGGATGCTTTTCATCGTTACCCTTGCCAAAATTTATTAAACAAAAAAAATATAAATGAACAAAGATACTCCTCTACTCTTTTGTGGTTGATCCGCTTCTTGCAGTGGCTGGCATGGTCTCATCCCTCAAGCTTCTTTACAATGACCCAGTCACCTGGTTGGAAAGAATGTAAACTGGTTATTGTGTCAGGGTCCGGGATGGACTTGTGAACCCTGTGGTGGACCTTTTGAAGTTCATGTTACAGTGATTGCACCCACCCCATCAGCTGAGAATGTAGGTGACAGCTAATGAGGAAAGTACAATTCTGTTTTTGGTTGACCTTCAAACAAACCTCATATGACAATAACCCAGACATCGGGACTGTGGTCACTGCATAACCTGTGCGTGGCTTACCATCCGGGGTGTAATACCTGGAACCAGTGACAAAAAGGTTCTTAGCATCTGGGATGGGAGCCTCCTTCACCAGACTGCTGCTTGCTGATTCAAATTCCATCAAAGAAAGACAGTCTTGGCACAAACTTGGTTAGAATTACAAAGGTTAGTATTGTTGGTTTAAAAATGTGTTATTCTCACCACTCTCATCCCCCCTTTTCTTCCTCCTCATTACAAACTGGAGGAAGACATGTAGGGTTTAGAATGGTGCAGAATAAAACAGTGAAATAGCCAATGATACTTTTACCTTCTTATACACCTGTACACACTCTTCCAGAAACTGGACCTGAAAAGATACTTATAAGCAAAGGTTATTACTCTATCCTTCAAAGAATGGTAAACAATACAATATTCATGTACTTTGGTAAATTGTCACTGACATTCCACAAAACCGATAATAACTAAACCCTCTGTAAATCTTACTTTCACGTTTTTTTGTGTTTTTTTTTTCCTAAAATACAACAGCCGCGACATGCAAGAGTGCTGTCACGGGAGGTTCAAACATCTTGTTACCACATACAAACAATGAGACAAAGAAAAACATTTAGATACAAATGTAGGGGAGATATTTCATAGTTCCCAAAAACAAAAAATGAAAAAATAAAAACGACCAGATGGAATGCTGCCTTCACTCTTTTAGCGATAGAAAAAGAATACAATTTGAAAGGCATGAGAGCATTTCAAAATCTTTGCATGGACCAGCCACACAAAGTTCAAAAACAGGCCTGTGTATTTTTAATCACACAAATGTATACTACGCATCCATCAACTCACTCAACATTACAGATTTCTGAAGCCGCAGTCGCGCTACATCAACTCCAGAGGGATACCCAAAATAGTATCCTTGGACCACCTATGTCAATCTTTAAGGGGTCTCATGTCCGGAGCCCCAGATACAGATCTCATGTGAAGTGCAGCTGTCTGACTGGTGTGGAGTTTCCTCCAACGCATGGACCAACATTACCCATGACGATTCGAATCGCTTATGACGGTCCCTGCGTCCAGGGCACCCTTGCACTAGTTTTCGGATCAGTACTGCTTAGTGACTATTTTTACAGTACTGGCACCCGGCGTTCTCCGATTATTTTACACGGCCTCCCGGTGTGCTAGCGTACTAATCCTCACATTTATATGCTCTACAACCGGTTATCGGCAGCCCTATAAATGTGTTGTCAGACAAACTACAAAGCACCATGAAATCCTCCACTATTTAAAACAATCTTATGGCTTCTCTCTGTACCTCGATATTACAATAACTTGGATGCCTCCTGTTTGCTCTCTCCCCAAAACTGTATTACAGTATAAACCTTCATTTAAAAATAAAAATGATTTTGTCCTTCCAAACACAAGTCAAAAGACCCCAAGCCCCTCCCACCAACTTCCTGTTGCACACCTGAGTAGGAAGAGGGAGGGGGAGGGGAAGCCTCAGATAGCTTCATATTTTGTCTATCAAAACATTAGAAAAACCTATGGCTAACATCAACAGATAAAAACTCTTTGTCCCGGAGTGGTTGGAATAAGCCCCCATATTGCAAATGGGAGGGAATCCCCCTTGACTCACATATCCCCTAGGAAAACCACAAGTTTTGACGGAAATACCACACAACAGTGTAACAAAAGCCAAAAACTGAAACTCCTGCAAAAAGATGGCTGAAGGAGTTCTTTTTCCTTCCACGGCAGCCACAAACAAAATGGTGCCATTAACACATGAAATTTAGTTGTTGATCCCGCCAAAATCGAGATTTCTTCACTAGAAACATAAACTTCTTTAAAACAACTGGAATAAAAACCTAAATGATTCTATTGGAAATGGAATTCAGTACAAAACCAGAGATATTTCGCTCGATACTAAAATCAGCAGAAACAAGAAGGCAGTTGCAGCAATCGAAAATCGGTCCACGGCAAAATGGTGAATGAAACCAGGACTACAGAAAAATGGCCGACATTAACAAATGACAAGACACAAAGTTACATAAAACGTCTTAAACAATACACTCTTGTCGCAAATACCACACAATATTTGACTCAGAGTTAGAACTCGCCCCATGTTATTACCTAGAAACCAGAGACCCCCACAGGGTGTAAACAGCTCCTATTGTGATGTCCTAACAATGCGTGGGCACTTGGATATGTGACAGGCATTTCAACTTAAAACCAATATTCAATACAGAAAACGCAATAGTTTCCTTGAAAAGTATGTAAACAGTACAAAAATAGAATTCACAAAATGGTGCCTAAAAGCCAGATTGTAGCTTAAAGCACATGGCTTTGCACACACAAATGAATACACAATGGAGCAGCTCCAGGAGGAGCCCACAGGTCTTCAAAATGGCCGCCGATGCACATGGTGACCACAACAAAGGCCAGACCACAACAAAATGGCGCATTTTCCCACCAAAACTGACCAAGATGGATAAACATTTCAAAGTTCACACACAAAGGAAAAGAAAATGGCCGACCGTAGTCACATGGTAGACAACAACAACAAGAGAACAAAAGGAAGTAGCAGACAAAAACCATTTTCCTACCAAAACCAAAAATTTCTCCCCAAAAACTTACACATTTGAGATACTAAATGAACGCTTAGACAAACATTTAAAAGTGTTAGAGTTACAAAAAGCACAATTTAGGAACACATGCTATCCAACGAAACAACCAAGCCACATAACCCACAATTACACGGCTGAAACATACCCCCAAACACAGTTCACATCAGTTTTCACATTGAAAGATACAGACAGTGAATGCTTGCAATGTCTGTTCACAACATTAGAGTTCCCTTCCCCCAGGGCGTAGACCCTTTCAATACAAACACAACAATGCCTGCCCCTTCACTAAACTCATCTTTACAAACAGGTTCAGCTACTTACAAAACTACTCAGCCACACACATTGCAGGCTGCAAATAATATCAATTCATACATTTCTATTTCAAACATCTGCATTATTACACAGCATCACACACACACACAGGCACAGTCTCCTTACACAAAGATTCGAAATACAAATCACACACACACACACACACACAGAGGCACACACCAGACATACGACCAAACTTCCAGCATTATTTCAAAAGACGAAAAATGTGTTCTTTTTGTGAAGCAGACCCTCCCCAGCACATCTTAATGATCCGATTCTGAAGGAGGTTCTGTTCACTCCTACGTTCTGGCTCGCCATGCTGTTATCGAAATTTGGTTGTACGCAAAGCACACAGCTAAATCTCCTGTTTCTAATCATAATAGCAATTTCGTCTAATGATATAATACCAGTGCATCTCACCTTTTGATCGTATCCATCCTCTGGTGTGTGCCCCAGACATCCAACAAGACAAAACACATGGTTCTTACATTCCCATCTCAGCAAGACTGGCCTTTACAGCTCTGTCTGCCTCCTTTATTCAAAAGACCACAAAAGCAATCACAAACAGGAAGCCCTGGCCCCAACAGCCAATCGTTTCCTTCACAGGGTATGACCTCACAGGATGTAAGTGACCATATAAGGATTTAACAACAGAATACAAAACAACCAATGAACAATGACTTCAGGACATGATACAATATACTAAATGACGATGACTAAAGTTCCTTGTGCATGGGAGATTATCTGCAGATGTAGATCATGGCACCCCAAACATGTTGATCAGGCATACCAGGGGTGACAAGAGCAAAACACCTCTAAACCGATAATGTCTTTGCAGAGTGAACGCGTCCCCACCAGACGATCGTTCTGTGCATTGCACAGGGGCCCTTTTGCTGGCGGACATGTCCTCTCTCCGCAAACACCTCCCTCCAAACACCAGGAAGTTTTCCACTACCTAACAGGTCTCAGCCAGTGTCGATCTGCCCCAGTCAGTTCTTTAGAACGGGCTGTGGTTGAACACACACTGGGAGATTTATGACAACACATTAATATAAAATTTTCCACAACAATATATAGATCAGTTCTTCCATCTCCTCAATCTTTGCAATCCTGGTTAGCCATTCTGTAGTGGTTGGGGGAGTGATTGAGCGCCAGTGTGCGGGAATACACACTCTGGCAGCGTTCACCATATGCATTGCTAATGATTTGTGGTAAACTTTTTTGGACAAGGTTGAATGATGGAGGAGGTATTGGGCCGGGTTAAAGTTTAGGGAGTAGGTTGTTACATGTGTAATAATGGAGTGTACTTCTTTCCAAAATGGTTGAAGTACTGGGCATTCCCACCAAATGTCTAACATGTTTCCTATTGCCTTATTACATCTCCAGCAAATGTTGGGAATGGAGGGAGAAAATTGGTGTAATCGAGCAGGGGTTCTATACCATTTAGTGGCTATTTTGTACCCATTCTCTTGAATTGCTACATTCAATGACCCCTTGTGGGCATACGTAAGGATAGATTCCCATTCATCATCAGAGAAATTGATTTGTAGGTCTTTCCCCCAAGACATTCTTGAGGTTTCCGTCTGTGGGCGAAGCGAGTCGTCCTGGAGGAGGGAGTAAATCGTGGAAATTAAATGACCTTGTGGAGTGGACTGGGAGTACATTGTTTCGAATGGGGTAAGTGGTCTTGTCCAAATGTCGTTTGCGTTAGTCGTTGTGAAAAAGTGTCTTAGCTGTCTGTAGGACCAGAAGGGGAAGTCTTTCGTGCGGGAGATGGATTTTAACTCGTTATATGTACGTATCCTCCCGTCGACAAAAAAATGACGAGTATAAATATCGTCGCGTGGCCACTCTTGTATTAGGAAAGTATTCGATTCTCCAGGAGGAAACTCTGGGTTGGCTCTGAGAGGGGTCAACGGTCCTGGTATTGAGGATATTTGGTATAAGTTCCTAGCTGTAAAGAAAGCTCGCAGTGATGGGTATATGAGCGGGTGTGTTTTAACGTCTTGGGGGTAATGTTTCGCTGGGATCCAGGTCAGAGTGTGCAGGGGTATATTACTGAAGGCATTTTCCAAAATGGTCCATAACTTACTTAAATTATGAGTTTTTCAGTTTACCACTCTAGTGAGGTGGCATGCTAAGTAGTACTTATGTAGGTCTGGCAAAGCAATCCCTCCTTTCATTTTGGTGCATGTCAGTTTTGTATATTTGATGCGTGGGGGGCTATTTTTCCAGATAAATTTCAAGCAGGCTTTTTTATAGGCCTTAAAGAAAGATGGGGGCAAGTGTATCGGGCTTGTTTGCATGAGATACAAAAGTCAATGCCGAGCGACCAAACCAGGAGACATTCAGGGCACCCCAGTTTTGAAGGTCTGTTTGGATTTTCGTCAAGGCGTTGAGAAAGTTGTGGTCATAGAGCTCTGTTAGATGCCGGGGGATCCTTATGCCTAGGTAGGTGATAGAGTCGTTTTTCCACTGAAATGGGAACGAGGCTTGGCAGTGGATAACTTCCGATGGTGGGAGAGAGACATTTAGGGCCTGGGATTTAGAATAGTTAATTTTGAAGTTGGACAATGTTCCAAAGTGTTTAATATCTTTCAAAAGATTAGGAAGAGATGTGCGGGGTGTTTGTAGTGATAGTAAGATATCATCCGCAAAAGCGGCTACCTTAAATTCCCTGCGGTTGATAGCGATACCCTGAATATCGGGGTTGGACCTTATTCTGTTGAGAAGGGGTTCAAGAGACAAGACAAAAATTAGGGGAGACAGGGGGCATCCCTGACGGGTACCGTTGCTGATGTGGAAGGCGTTCGACAGGAGGCCATTTGCTTTAACTCTTGCTGTTGGATTGGTGTATAGAGCATTAATGTATGCAAACATGCGAGGTAGAAGGCCAATCCCTTTGAGTACCTCTTGCATGTATGTAATCCCAGGCCACCCTGTCGAACGCCTTCTCAGCATCCAGGGATAACAGAAATCCCTTGGTATTAGATGTATTAAGCCAGTGGGGAAGGTTCAGGGTGCGGATGGTATTGTCTCTTGCCTCTCTACCTGGAATAAAACCTACTTGGTCGGGCAAGACTAGGTCTGGGATCAGGGGTAGTAATCTATTTGCAATGATTTTGGCGTATAATTTAATGTCTACATTGAGCAGCGATATGGGTCTATAATTGGAAACTAGTATTGGATCTTTATCTGTTTTGGGTATCACTGCTATCTGGGCTTCTAACATGTGTCCGGATACAGCGAGTGGGTTTGAAAGAAAATTGAAGGCCGACAACATTTTGGGTGCTAATGCTTCTAAGAAAGTTTTGTAGTATATGAGAGGTAAGCCTGGGCCTGGGCTCTTGCCCACTTTCGTTTGTTTAATGGCAAGATTGAGTTCTTCTATGGTCATTGGGAGTTCTAAGGCCTCAGCTTTTTGTGATGATATTGGCTTGGGGCAATATTGGGTCAGGAACTCTTGGATTTGTGAGGACCGGTCATGTGCGGAAGGAGAATCTGGTGTATTTTGTGGTAAGTTGTACAACTTAGAGCAAAACTCCTCAAAGTGTTTAGCTATTTCCTCATTTTTGGAGAGAAGTGCGCCTTGTGCAGTGCGGAGGTGATGTATAGTGGAGGATGTTTTAGCTGCCTGGATTGTGCGAGCGAGAAGTCTCCCACTTTTGTTGCCATTTTCGTAGAACACTTTTTGACCGAGAATATATCTTCGCCTAGTACGTTTCCCTAGTTCGTCTAACAAGGAGGCTCTTGCCTGTGAGAGGGCTTGTAATGTGGATTGAGAGATGGACTTTTTATGTGTTGTTTCAAGTCTGTGGATTGTTGTGGTAAGGGCCGTGATCTGTTTCTGGTGTCTCTTTTTTTCCGCCGTAGCTAGGGCTATAAGTTTGCCTCTTAAAACGCACTTATGTGCTTCCCACAGTGTCACCGGAGTGATGTCTGGGGTGGAATTTTCCTGGAAGTATAGTTGGATTTGGGCGTTCAGTTGCCGTATTGTTTAAGGGTCCTTTAGGAGAGATGGGTTCAATCTCCAAGTTTTAGTAGTCTTTTGCGAGTCTGGGAATGTAAGGGTTATCGTAATGGGGTGGTGGTCGGACAGGAACATGGGCTCTATTGTAGCTTGCGAAAGAGATGAGAGATCTGTTTGGGATAAGAATAAATAATCAATTCTAGAATATTTCTGGTGTGGGGGGGAGAAGTATGTGTAATCTCTATCTGTCGGGTATATGGTGCGCCATGTGTCGTGTACAGTGAGGTTTTGTAGTTGGAGTTTAATTTGTTTTAAGGCCCGGTATGGGAGTGTGGAAGTACCAGTAGAGGAGTCAAGACAAGGGTTCAATGGGACATTAAAATCTCCTCCCATTATCAGAATGCCTGTTTGGAAGGATGAAAGTAGGTCACAAATTTTCCGGAAGAATGTGACTTGGTGCTCGTTTGGGCAGTAAATATTTGCTATTGTAATGGGTTTGGATGCATATGTGCCTTTAACGAAGATGTATCTGCCTTCCTGGTCAATCAGCGAGTCAGACAATTGAAAGTCTGCATGCTTGGAGATAAGTATAGAAACCCCTTTTGTCTTAGAAGATGGATTTGTAGAGTGTAGGGCCTGTTTGTATACATGATTTGTCAGTTTAGGTATGGCTTTGGTTCGGAAATGCGTCTCCTGCAGTAATAGGAAATGAGCTTTGTGTTTCGTGAGCTCTGAGAGAACTTGAGATCTCTTTTCAGGGAGGTTTAGGCCTCTCACATTAAGTGACAGGCATTTAAGCGAGATCTGACGTTTGTTGGTGGTAACTTTCTGCATGGTGTGTGTAATGAATGATGAAAGTAGTTTATGTGGGTGTTATCCTGCACTCCAGTACTGTTTGCCTAATCGGGAGAGTCTCAGGAGCGACGACGGGGAGCTGGGCGGAGGAGCGGCCCTCTCGTGGAAATGAAACAAGAGAAAAATAAGTATGAGAGGGAAGAGAAGGGAAAGAGAGAAAGGGGTGGGGTTAGGTGTTTGGATGGGGGTAGTATAAAATGAGGGGGAAGAGAAAAAAAATTAAAAAAAAGAAGGGGGGGGGGGAAAGGGGAACAGGAAAAGAAACCAGTTAATGAACTGGGTGAGTCAGTTACCGGAGGTGGTCTTAGGCGTGCCTATCCACCTAGTAATAGTTCCGGGTTGGTAGCTCAAGTCCGAATGGGCAGCTATGTGGGGTACGTAGGGTTGAGCGGGGGTGAGATCTGTGGCACTGGTGAGGATGAATAGAGAGATATGCCTCAGCTTCGTGGGGTGTAAGAAGAACTACAGTAGTCTAGGTTTCAGGAGTCATAAGACATAAGGCATTTAAGTAGGGGGTATGGGGTATGAACAGACCACTGTACCTAAAGTGGTCGGACCTTAGGAACAATAGGAGTGGATAAGGACCTGGGTCTATGCTCACTGAGGGCGACAGGATTAACTAAGCCAAAATGAACTGGTATAAAACAAAAACATAAACATAACAATAACAATCTGAACAGCACGTTACAGTCCCCTTTCCCAGCAAGTCTAATTTACGTTGTAGAAGTGGGGTTAGCAGATAGCAATACCGCATGAAAACATTTTGTTTTGTGAATCTAACCTAAGACTCAGTTATGTCTGTTCTTTGAGAAGGAGAACAAGCTGTCTTGTCTAGGGCAGTAGCTGTAATTTTATCTCATTAAAGGTTATTTTAACCCTGCAGGAGTTTGTTTAGCTCCTAGAATAATAGACAGTGTGATTTGGAGACTAGCTCGTTTGGGTTCATGAGTAAGGTGCACAATTTATCTATATATATCTACATGCGAGTGTCTTGGATTACCCTTTGTCTGGGCTGGTAATATTCAGAGTAGGTGGAATTGGTTTGGTGATCCTCTAAGACTGTACGGATTTTCCAAGAGAATGGATACCCATGTTCTAAGAGGGTGACCAAAGTGAGATAGAGAAGCCATCTCCAGCAGCACGTGTGTGGTTGCAAGTGAACCATACCTGGGTAAAGGAAAAGTAGGTTACACATACATGAGTCCATATAAGGCTTCTCCTTCTTCCCATAGAAGGTAGGAGGTGGAAAGTCACAGTGATCTTCGATTTTCCTCATCAGAGTCTGCGAAGTGCGGTAGCTGAGAGTCAACCTGAAGTATGTCAGGTTTGAATGGGGTCGGTAACAAAAAAAAAAAAAAAAAAAAAAGAGGGGGAAGAAAATTGCAACCGTGTGAAAAGGCTGGATTGGTGCTGGAAGGAAACAAAAAGTTAGTGTTGCCCGTGCTTGTGTGTGATGGACTGTTCAGGAGATTATCATGCTAACGGGAGGTTCCGGCGCAGGGTGTCATGTCGCCCAGGGCTGCGTGCAGGCATGTCTCGGCGTGATAGGCGGTCTCCGGGGGATGTAGGATCCAGCCTGCGGCGTCTCGAGTGTTGCCTTTGAGCTTTGGGGGAAGAACTAGTAGAGACAGGCTTCCACGGTTCTGTGGGGAAATAGAATGAGTACCATTCAGGGATGTCCATCAGTGGAATGCCGAGCTGCTCGCAGAAGTTGGGCAGGTCTTCCGGGGTTCTTAGCAGAGATGTACGGCCTCTGGATGATGCAGAAAGACAGAAAGGAAATTTCCATCTGCATTGAATATTGCGGGAACGAAGCACCTCCAGCAGGGGGCGTAGGGTGCGTCTATTCTGCAGTGTGATTTGTGATAAGTCCTGAAATAATTTCACTTCAGTTCCATTAAAAATTATACGTCCTTTTTCTCTCACCTTCCTGAGGATTTCCTCTTTAAGAGGGAAATTGACAATGCAGCAAATAAGGTCTCTGGGTGGTTCGTTGTCACGGGGAGGGGGTCGCAAGGCTCGGTGTAGGCGCTCCATCTCTATGAGGGAGTCTGCCGGGCAGTCAAGCAGGTCATTAAAGATAGCACTGACTGTATGGGGAAGTGCATCCTGGTCAATCTCCTCCGGGACCCCCCTCACCCGAATGTTATGCCTGCGTCCTCTGTTATCTAAGTCTTCCACCTGTCTGTGTAACTCAAACATATGAGGCAAGTGGAGATCGTACATTTTTGGACTTGCCTGATGGCTGAAGCTTGCATTCTGGCGTTCTCCTCCACATCGTTAATCCGATGAGTTATTGCATGGATGTCTTCTTTGAGGTCAGAGATCGCTGACATCATGGTGTGCTTGATGTCTAAAGCGACCTTTTGGAGGTCTCTTTGGAGGTCTAGCAGGCTTGGGTGTGGATCGTTGTGATCGCCGCTATCCATTAGCGGGTTCGTGGTGCTCCTAATCGAGTCCGGGGATGAGGCCTGTGTGGCGTGCGCGTTCTGCGATGAGGCCTGTGACGCCTCTAGTAATGCCGACTGCCGGGTCCGGAAAATGTCCGGGATACTACCGCTGAGTTGCGGTGCGGGTTCTTTTTGTGTGCGGGGTGTGGAGGTACACCTGTTGGACTTTCCCATCATGGGTCGCATCTCAAATACCCCAGATTCGGCTTCTTTCGTCCTCACTGTGCAGGAGCTGTCTCCTCAAGCAGCCATCTCGGGTCCCGTCCAGGCCACGCCCCTGCCACATCTCTTATTCTTTCATCAATGACTTCCCGGACAGTAACCTTTTTGCACAAATCTCTCTCCAACTAATTTCGCTTGCTTCATAAACATTTCTTTTGTTGTACAGTTTTGTCTCAATCGAATAAATTGGCCCTTTGGTATGTTGTCTAACCATGGTGTATAATGACAGCTATCTAAAGGCAAGTAACTATTTCTGTCCACAGATTTAAAAAAGGTCTGGGTAGTAAATTTTCCTTCTTCTTTCTTAATTACTAAATCCAAGAAATGGATTTCTTCATCACTTATCTCCCAGGTAAGTTTTATATTTTTATCAATATCGTTTAGGCCAAATAGGAAGTCCAAAAGACTTTCTCTGTCTCCACCCCAAACAACAATGATATCATCAATATAATGTTTGAATAAAATAAGCTGAGGTGGAAATTTTTTGTATAAAGCCTCTTCTTCCCATTCTGACATGTATAAATTACCTACGCTCTGCGCATATTTTGCACCCATAGCAATGCCACATATCTGTTTAAAGAAGGAATTCTCATACCAGAAATAGTTGGAGTCTAAACTATACCTCAAACAATCCAAAATAAATCTTCCTTGTACACATTTTAAATCACTTAGGCCTCTCAGGGCCCATTTAGTAGCTTGAATAGCCTATTCATGATGATGATCGTATATAGTGACGTAACGTCCACTGTTGCCATGTAAATGGGCTCTTCGGTCAAGGTGACATCATTTAATAATTGAATGAGGTGCTTAGTGTCCCTCAGATACGATCTGTTTTTTTTCACCACTGGCTGTAAAAACCAGTCAATATATTCTCCGATCCTTGCACCAACAGATTGTATCCCATTAACGATGGGTCTTCCTGGAGGTTTATTTTTATCCTTATGGATCTTTGGTAATGTGTAAATTACGGGGATTCTACAAGTATTCGGTTGGAGGTATTTTTCTTCTTTTTTATTAAGTAAATCTTTTTGGCAACCTTTATGTACCACTCTGGCCAGTTCTTTCCTATATCTCATTGTGGGATTACTTGGCAGTATTTGATAGGTATCTTTATCAATCAGTTGCCTATTGAGCTCTTCTTTATAGGCATCCTTAGATTGGATAACTATAGCCCCTCCCTTGTCTGCCTGCCTTATCACAATCTCTTTCATAGCTTCCAATTTTTTGATTCCACTTTTTATATCTCCTGGATCATAAACCTTATTTATTTTCAAATCCTCAAGATCTTTCAGAATCATTTTTTGAAAACTTCAATATTGCCATCTTTCCCTGGAGGGGGGTTAAAGAGAGATTTGTTGCGAAGACTACTGAATAATATGCCATTGGTATCTGAAATATTTTTTCCCCTACCATCTCCTGGATTACTCAACATATATTTCTTTATGTGTAAGCTTCTAGTAAATTTATTGATATCCACATATGCATTAAACTTATTGAGATTCTTTTTAGGGGCAA
The DNA here is from genome assembly GCF_042186555.1 of Aquarana catesbeiana. NCBI lineage: Eukaryota > Metazoa > Chordata > Amphibia > Anura > Ranidae > Aquarana > Aquarana catesbeiana. The sequence continues at coordinate 151,814,489 of NC_133334.1, forward strand.
ATTTTAACCCTTTGTCCAGCACTTTGATTTCCTCTCTTGTCAATTCAACTCCACTAATGTTTATAATCCCCTCCCCTACTATTCTCTTTTTCGTTTGTTTTTTGACCCCTGCTCGACATCTTCTTCTCGTTTTTCGTTTCTTCCTATTCTTTTCTCTACAGATCTTCTTGGGGTTCTTTTCTGACGTTCCTCTCTCTCTTAATCTCTCTGTGGTTCTGGATTCCTCTCCTCCCCTCTTTTTGTGTTTCTTTCAGATTTGTGATCTGGTGTCCCTCCGGGGGTCCCGTTCCGATTGATACCGTCTTGGATACTCCCAATGTCTTCTCTCAAAAAAACGATGAGTTCTTTCACGTATGTAGCCTTCTTGTTGGTAACGTGGAGATCTTCCTCCCTCTTTATATCTTCTTAATTGTTCAAATCTATTATATACGGGGACATTATAATAGTTATTATAAGCTGGTCTATCCCTTCTTATATCCTGATGATACCTATTATCTCCTCTTATTCTTTCATCTCTTCTTACTTCATCAGGATGATATTGATTCCAATGGGTTTGTTAAACACAGCCTGTCAAGACATTATGCAGAATTTCACAATAAAGACCCCTCATCCCTTTTGGTTTGTGGCATTGAAAAATATAAACCCCATTGGAGAGGAGACAATAAAGTGATTAAAATTAGCCAGCTTAGCCAGTCAAAATGGATACATGAAATACGGACTCTGACTCCTTTGGGTCATAACGTTGAATTCAACCTCAACTGTTTTATTTCAAATTATAATTTTTCATTTTCTACTTTTTTATATTACTTTTTTATACTACTTTTTTATTCCCCTCCTCTTTGCTGTTACATGCTCCTTCCTCGTTGATGATTTTTTATGCAATTTTTTTATGGGATTATTACTAGGTTATACCCTATCTTGTTTCCTGTACTTACCTCCTTTGTTTGTGTCGTATGCTTTTATTTCTTCACATTTACCTATAGTGTGGAATTTTTTTATCATTATCACTATTTATCCACAAGATGGCAATATAGGCAAATTAGATCAAGTATTTTTGCTCATGATTATGTTTCATTTACAAGATTCCATTCTCTTACCACTAGATGTTAGTCTACAACCGTCTTAGCTCCTACCTCAGTGAAAATAACCTTCTTGACCCTTTACAGTCTGGCTTTCGCTCACAGCACTCCACAGAAACTGTCTTACTAAAACTCACTAACTCCATACGCCTACTACTTGACCTATCTGTGGCCTTTGATACTGTTGACCACCCACTCCTTCTCAATAAACTACATTCCCTTGGCCTCCGAGATTCTGCTCTATCCTGGTTCTCTGCCTATTTATCACAGCGCTCCTTCAGTGTCACCTACAACTCTGTCTCTTCCTCTCCATTGCCCCTTTCTGTGGGGGTCCCCCAAGGCTCTGTTCTTGGACCCCTTCTCTTCTCTATCTACACCTCCTCTAATGGTCACTTGATAACCGCTCATGGCTTCCAATACCACTTATACGCTGATGACACCCAAATCTATCTACTCCTCACCTCACTGCTTCAGTCTCCTCTCGCATTACTAACTTACTAACTGACATATCAGCATGGATGTCGCACCACTTCCTTAAACTAAATTTCTCTAAAACAGAGCTATTAATATTCCCCCCGCCCGTGCCCCCCTCCACGACTTTTCCATCAAAATCAACAATGCAACCATCAGTCCCTCCCCTCACGCCAGGGTACTCGGTGTAATCCTACACACTGACTTGTCATTTCAGCCTCAAATCCAATCGTTGTCAAAATTTTGTAGAATTCACCTCCGTAACATCTCTAAAATTCGCCCCTTTTTAACAAATGAAACTACCAAACTCCTCATTCACTCCCTTGTTATCTCTTGCCTTGACTATTGCAACTCTCTTCTCATTGGCCTGCCTCTCCATAGGCTATCCCCTCTTCAGTCTATCATGAATGCTGCTGCCAGACTTATCCACCTTACCAACCGCTCAGTGTCTGCCAACCCTCTGCTCCAATCCCTGCACTGGCTCCCAATCACCCAGCGAATGAAATTCAAAATACAAACCACAAAATACAAAGCCATTCACAACTCTGCCCCGAGCTACTGTCAGGAAGATCCTGCCAGTAATCGGCGTCCCAGGCTCATTGGTGCGCGGCCGCGGGTGCCATTGCGCACACGGGCGCGTGCACGCGCATCCCTGCTGGCGCCAGGTGGGTTATTTAAACCTGCCTGTCACACTCAGTCTCCACTGTCTGCTCTACAGCGTTCTGTGTGTCAAACCCTGATCTGATCTGAGACTTCCTGTTACTTGACCCGGCTTCCTGTTTGTGACCATCACAGCTATCTGCCTGCATTTGACCCCTGGCTTGCTTAGACCATTTTACTGTTTGATCCCTGGTCTGATATCAATCATTGACCTGTCTGATGATCCTCTACCTGAATCCTGATACCAGCCTGCTTACCTGCTGCATTCCTGGTTCCAGTCCAGCACTCCAGTCTTCTGCCTGTTTACCTGCTGTTGTTCCTGGCTCCAGTCAGCGTTCCAGTCTCCAGCCTGCTTACTTGCTGCATTCCTAGTTCCAGTCCATCACTCCAGTCTTCTGCCTGCTTACCTGCTGTTGTTCCTGGCTCCAGTCAGCGTTCCAGTCTCCAGCCTGCTACCTGCTGTTGTCCCTGGTTCCAGTCCAGCGTTCCAGTCTCCAGCCTGCTACCTGCTGTTGTTCCTGGTTCCAGTCCAGAGTTCCAGTCTCCAGCCTGCTACCTGCTGTTGTTCCTGGTTCCAGTCCAGCGTTCCAGTTTCCAGCCTACTACCTGCTGTTGTTCCTGGTTCCAGTCCAGCATTCCAGTCTCCAGCCTTCTCTCCAGTTCCTGTTTCCTGGGTCCTAACAACCTCTGGATTTCTGGACGGACTGTTGATCCTGCCAGGCACTCATACCACTCCTCATTCCTGTGTCCTCTGTCCCCATTCAAGAGGGCCGTGAGTGGGAGCCATAGGGGAGGCCTCTCTATGCATTTCGGGCTCAAAACCTACCAGGTACGTGACAGCTACATCACTTATCTTATCTCCAAATATCACCCAAATCGTCCTCTCCGCTCTTCTCAAGACCTCCTACTCTCAAGCTCTCTCGTCTCCTCCTCTCATGCTCGTCTCCAGGATTTCTCCAGAGCCTCTCCCATTCTCTGGAACTCGTTACCTCCACCTGTCCAGCTATTCCCTACTCTTGCTACCTTCAGGGGGTCCCTGAAAACTTATCTCTTCAGGAAAGCCTATAACGTCTCTAACTAATCTTTTACCACTTCCATCAGCTCATTCCCCACAGTTACAACCTTTTGTACCACCTGTCCCACCCTATTAGATTGTAAGCTCTTCTGAGCAGGGCCCTCTTAATCCTCTTCTATTTTATTATATTATAACTGTATTGTCTCTCTTTTATAATGTAAAGCGCTGCGTAAACTGTTGGCGCTATATAAATCCTGTATAATAATAATAATAATAAAGATGTCATCTGTCTGCCGGGTTTTAAGGTGTTTCTTGATGAATCACCACCAGATGGCGCTGTCCTCTGGAGATTTTATATAGGCTAGATCAGTGTTTCTCAACTCCAGTCCTCAAGGCGCCCCAACAGGTCATGTTTTCTGGCTTTCCATTGTTTTGCACAAGCGATTTGATCAATTTAACTGCCTTAGTAATTACCACAGCCGTTTCATCTGAGGGAAATCCTGAAACCATGACCTGTTGGGGCGCCTTGAGGACTGGAGTTGAGAAACACTGGGCTAGATTATATGTTTTATTTATTTATTTATTTATTTTAATTTTTATATTTTTTATTCGTATCTGTTATTAGGGGGTCTTTTTATTATGATTGCCTAGACCTCATATTGTTATTTATGGCGTCTACTGAGTGAGGATACACCTATTAGTATTCCAATCCAATCTACTGAGTGAGGATACAGCTATTATGCCGCATACACACGAGCGGACTTTACGGCAGACTTTGTCCGGCGGACTTTACAACGGACTTCACGACGGACTTTCCGAATTAACGGACTTGCTTACACACGATCAACCAAAGTCCGATGGATTCGTACGTGATGATGTACAACCAGACTAAAACAAGGAAGTTCATAGCCAGTAGCCAGTAGCTGCCCTAGCGTCAGTTTTTGTCCGTCGGACTAGCATACAGACGAGCAGACTTTTCGACTGGACTCGAGTCCGTCAGAAAGATTTGAAACATGTTTCATTTCTACGTCCGTCAAACTGTTGGGGAAAAAAGTCCGCTGGAGCCCACACACGATCGAATTGTCCGATGGACTCCGGTCCGCCGGACCAAGTATGCCGTAAAGTCCGGTCGTGTGTGTACGCGGCATTTGTATTACAATCCACTTTGCTGATTAAGAACGGACTATATAAATAGACACCTGATGTCTGACTCCATTACCCTTTGATAAAGTCACAAGGACGGTGATGATACACATCAGGGAAGAGTCAGGTGTCATCACTTGCGGCCGAGACTGGAAGTACTGGGATCTGTGCTGTTCATTTTATGCTGTACATGTAAGTTACTATGTTGTTTTGAATAAACCTGTTTTGAATACTGCACAATGGGGATACTCCTTTCTATTGAATGCCTCCACCCAACTTGCCGAACTTGAGGCCTTCCATTGGAGATTTGCCAGACCTGTGGCAATCGGAGTAGACTGATCGATTGATGGTGTTTCATCCACTTCCTGATTGCAGGCTCGACTTGACCCTAGGGGTCTTGGCTAGAGGTGAGAGGCTGGGGGAACCACGGAGTGCGGTTATTAAGAGGAATCTGTCACCTATCATCGTTTGCACTTGCACTTTTTTCATCTATTTTTTGCACAAACTGTTTTATGAAGACTCACTTTGTTCACGTTGGAACTGTATTACATTAATTGGGTTGACTTGTGGCTATTTTTATAGCGTTTCTGCACTTTTTTGCACTGTATGCGATTTTTGTTATTGCATGCAACTTTTTTTTATCTCATGCAATTTTTTTCAATCCTTTCTAAATTTGTGATTTTTTTTCCATCTTGTTGCACTTTTAGACTATTTTTGGATTTATTCACCTTCATTTGGATTTGTTTATTTATTTGATGTCATATTTCATGAATTTTCACTGTTATTTATGCAATGTCACTTCTTATGAATTTAATGGATGTTTAGTCACTTTATTTATGTGATTTTGCTCTTTACGCATATGCACTTTACTTGAAGAATTGGATTATATTTATTTCATTACATTTATACACTTTGAGTTAGCGCCACATATCTCTATTTACTTTAAGCCTTTTTCTTTGATGTGGGTCTTTCAAGTGCTGTTGCCAACGGACTGCATGGGAGGTCGTCATATGTCTGGTCAAGCATGTGGTGCCCAAGCGGCTGCTGTTCTGGCCAGGCTTTATCCGCTTCAGACATAGATTGCAAACAGGAACGGTGCGATCTGATGCACACTGCACCTGTGTAGCTCTGCGGTGTGATGCAGTAGGGCTGCCCTTAAGCTGCTCCCTAGAAGACATCCTGCCTCATTGGAGTTGTGCCTCCTCCTCCTTCTCCTCTCTTCTATCAGGCACCCAAGTAGAGTCAGTGACCTCATCATCCTCTCCCCCTTCGTCTCTGGAGCAAACTTGGCATTATGATGTGGCTGGGAGAGCATGACTTCCAGGTTCTAGTCCTTCTTGGGCACCCCCTCTCTCTAGGCTCACGTTACTCCCTTCCTCAACCTGGGAACCAACATTGGAGTCTTCTAATCACTGCGCATCCTCCATCAGCATGTACCCGGCACTGTGGTCAAATAGTTCGGGGGACGCGTCCATGCATGATGGTGGGGCTATGGAAGGAGTGAATGTGGACAAGGAGCTGGTGGAATAGGCCACTTTAGCAGCTGCATTGGAAGGCAAATTACTCTGAGCCTGGGTGACAGAGGATGAGGAGGATGAGGACGGCTTTGTTATCCACTTCACCAACTCTTCTGCATGTTCTGGCTCAAAACCACATGGCCAGCAGCAAGAAAAAAGGTCAAGCGTGTCCCATGGCCACCTGCAGAGGATGCACTATGTTCGCGACCAGCACTGTTGACTGTAGACACAGAGGCAGCTTGCCCTCTTTTAGTGGCCTGTGAGCATCTGCCTCTCCTTGGTGGCCTTCCGGACATGATGTATATTTTGTTTGGCAACACCACACTGCACTGTATTGTGTGCTGTGTACACCACCATAAAAGTAGTAGCAACTGCACTACGGTTGCACTGTTTTGTGTGCTGTGTACACCACCAAAAAAGTAGGAGCAACTGCACTACGGTTGCACTGTTTTGTGTG